>NW_026261617.1:0-37500 GCF_900747795.2 Erpetoichthys calabaricus | reverse complement strand
CTGTGAGTGGGAGAGTGTCCACCCTAAACAGGAGAGTCTGAGCATTAAGGAAGATGACCGTGAACTGGGGTCAATGAGTAAAGAGGAGGATGAAGAGGAGTGTGTCAGCTTTGAGATGCACAACTATAGAAGTATGGAGAGTGTCGAGGAAGATGACCTTCATTATGGACATCAAGATGGAGCAGTGACCGGGTTAGTCTCTTCTCATAGCAGACACTCTTCATCTCCAGAGTCTTCTATCAATGTAAAATATGAATCAGTACAGTCGGACACAAAGACGATTGAAGAAGTTTCATCTCCTAAAACTCGGGGAGGTCAGTCACCACCTAAAACATCATCTGAAACAAGTAAGTGAAAAATAAAAATGGGTTTACAATTTATGGTTATGGGCCTGAAAGTGCTGTCTTGTGCTTTTTAACACTAGAATTACCAAAGCCTACGAAAAAACTCATAAATCTGTCCGACCTTAAATCCCTTTGCACCTCTACGTCAGCGTGTTTTGTCTTGTAAATGTGTTGATAAGCAACATGCAGCCTTCTATCACATTCCGCCCACCACTGCACAAAGTTTTCTCAGCTCAAGTCTGTTTACCTGCGTGTCAGTTGCTTAGAGTTGTATAGAGTAAATATTACATTATTTGAAATACATGCATTTTATGTGTGTTCCGTGTCTACAACAATCTATGTAAACACATCGTTAAAACAAAAGTTTTTCATGTTTTAGTAATAATTGACAAAAGGTAGAGATGAAGTGTTAATTAAAAAAAAAAATTATAATTTTATATAATATTTTAAGAATATGATGATGCCGTTCTGTAATGTAGTAAAAAAAAAAAAAAAAAATCAACAATTATCTTGCTGGTTGTGCCTATCTCATGTGATCTATATATTTATCTATTTAAACTTTTTGGATTATGCTCATGTGTTGGAGTTGTTCATTTTTTTTATTTTCAAGTCAAGTGTCTATTCATTTGCTATTTAACTTTGCTAATGCTTATCAAAATTTGTTCATAAATTAAACCAACATCTTTTTAATTTTGTAAGATAATGTCAGTAATACAGCAGTAGATCCAAAACTAAGCTTTTTTTCTTTCTTTCTTTTAAACTTTGTACAGGAATCAAACTTCACTGCTGTTTTGAATGTGGCAAACAGTTTTCACGAATAAGCAGTCTAAAGCGCCATCAAAGAATTCACACAGGAGAGAAGCCATATTGCTGTTCTGAATGTGGCAAAACGTTTTTATGGAAAAACAAGCTTCAGAGCCACCAAAGAATTCACACAGGGGAGAAACCATATTGCTGTTCTGAATGTGGTAAGACGTTTTTACTGAAAAATTATCTTCAGATCCACCAAAGAATTCACTCGGGAGAGAAGCTGTATTGCTGCTGTTCTGAATGTGGCAAAATGTTTTCACACAAAAAGTGTCTTCAGCGCCACCAAAGAATTCACTCAGGAGAGAAGCCATATTGCTGTTCTGAATGTGGCAAAACGTTTTTACGGAAAAACGTGCTTCAGGGCCACCAACAAGTTCACACAGGGGAGAAGCCGTATTGCTGTTCTGAATGTGGTAAAATGTTTTCACGGAAATACGATCTCCAGAGCCACCAAAGAATTCACACAGGGGAGAAGCCGTTTTGCTGTTCTGAATGTGGCAAAATGTTTTCACACAAAAGGTATCTTCAGCGCCACCAACGAATTCACACAGGAGAGAAGCCATAGTGCTGTTCTGAATGTGGCAAAATGGTTTTATGGAGAAACGAGCTTCAGTGCCACCAGAAAATTCACACAGGGGAGAAGTTATATTGCTGTTCTGAATGTGGCAAAAAGTTTCCACAGAGGAGCCATCTTCACAGCCACCAAGGGATTCAGAAAGAGTTTTTTTTTTTTGCTGCCCTGAATGTTGAAAACAATTCTCTTGCCACAGTAATCTTCAGACGGACATTAAAACTCACACAGGAAAAACAATGTATTGCTGTTCCGAATGTGGGAAACAATTCTCACACCATAATACTTTTCTGATACACACTAAAATTCCCACAGGAGCGGAGCCGTATTGCTACTGTGAATGTGGTAAATGATTCTCTATCTGCAGCGACACATTAAAACTCACACACAGGATAGAAGCTGTGTTGCAAAAAGTTTTTACAAAGAGACTGGTTTCAGAGATATCAAAGAATTCACATGACAGAGATAAATTACAGAAACTCCCCCACCTTGTCCACAGATGATCACAGTACAATATGCTAAGCAGCAGAAAAAAGAATTGAAAAGTTTGATTAAAACAAAAAAGAGCAAATTGGGGAAACTACAAGTAAAGTGGTAAATATACTAACACCCCCGGACAATCCCCCACCTTAACAGGCACCTGTGAGCACAGAATTTACCTGCGCATGGCTTATGAGGGTCGAACTAAGACCAAAAGGTGAACACCTAATCATAGGTGCACAAAACAGTGGCTTGGACACAAGGTGGTTCAGATCATAAATAGAAAAAAAATTGCAAAAAATAATCCATAATTGTTGCTTCTACCAAAGAGACCTGTAAACAGTCACAGAAGTACAATTTACCAGCACCAGAAAGACACTGGGACCACAACTCATACGGCACAATGGAAAATGAGGAGGTGCAGGTCACTTGTAGCACAGCAATACTGACTGAGTAAAAAATATATGCCAGAAAACCAGATGTCATAATAAAAGGAAACCAGTCTAAGAAAGCCTGGATAATAGAAGTATTAGTTCCTAGTGACTTCTCAGTCCTAAGAATGGAGAGGTTAAAAAGTAACAAAATACCAAGAAATGCGGTCTGAGATATGCCAAATGAAATATGGGACCAAAAAAATAGTGCCTGTTGTTCTATGATCACCATGAATGATAAAGAAAAATTTCAGGCCTATCTTCACAAATTACAATAACTCCTTGTGACCTGCACAAAGAAGCCTTGGCACTAGAATTACCAGAGCCTACGAAAAAACTTGTAGATCTGGCCCACCTTAAATCCCATCACACCTCTCCGCCAGTGTCGTTTGTCCTATGAATGTGCCGATAAAGACAAGCTGCAAGCATGCAGCTATTCCATCCCCCCACCAACTTACAACGTACATGAACTTCTCCCAGCTCATGCCTTGATTGATTATCTGGGAGTGAAGTGGAGTTTTAGAATGGAAATAATAAATCGTTATTTGGAACACACACAGTTCATGTGTGTTCCGTTTCTACAGTAATCTGTGTAAACACATTGTTAAAACAGAAACTTTTTCATATTTTAGTAATAAATGTTACAAAATGTAGGCATAAACTATAGAATGTGTGAAGCATGAAGTCCGAACATCAAATAAACACTTTTTCACAAAAGGTTCAAAAACAATACAGCAGCATCTGTGGCTTAGCGATAAGATTTGCTGACTCGGAGCACAGCGGGCTTGCCATGCCTCAGAGACCCGAGTTCAATTCCCTGTTAGGGAAAAAGGGTTTTTTCTTTTTAACCTCATAGTGCATACCAATTTATAAATTTAATGTCCATATCAGTTAATGGGATTGTTATATTTTCATGTGGGATGCCTCTTTTAAAATATTTTTTAACAATTGAGACTGCAATTAACATGAACAAGTGTTCAAACGGACATAAAATTTATAAATTGGTATGCACTGTCAGTTGTGTCCTTATATCTGTTATTTTTAAGATCCATAACACACAGACAGACAGAGCACTGCCTAATAGAGAGACAGACAGGCAGAGAAGTCACTAGATATATAAATAAACAGGGAAGGCACATGTACTGAAAGAAGAAAAGATCGACATGTGCGTTGTTCCTGCAGCACTGAATAAGCTCAGGCGCTCTAACATCACCCCTCCCCCCGATCTGACTCTCTAAGTTACAGCACAAGTACAGACACAGACCAAGTGTAATCAAGAGTCCCAAGTTCGATCCCCACTCACTTCTATATTTGCCGTTTTCAGTAGTAAGCTGCTCTTTTTGTTAATATTATACATTACACACACAAATTTGGTTTAGCGTATGTACTTGCGCTGTTACTTAGAGTCAGATCAGGGTGGGGGGAGGCGTTAGAGCACATGAGCTTATTCAGTGCAGCAGAATCAACGCACATGTCGATTTTTTTTTTTTTCCTTTCAGTACATGTGCCTTCCCTGTTTATTTATATATCTAGTGACTTCTCTGCCTGTCTGTCTCTCTATTAGGCAGTGCTCTGTCTGTCTGTGTGTTATGGATCTTAAAAATAACAGTTATAAGGACACAACTGACAGTGCATACCAATTTATTAATTTTATGTCCGTTTGAGGTTAAAAAGAAAAAAAACACTTTTTCCCCAATGAGGAATTGATCTCCGGTCTCTGAGGCACGGCAAGCACGCTGCGCTCTGAGTCAGCAAATCTTACCGATTACAGATCATACGAGTGCCAGCATTCCTTCTCAGCTCACAGGATTGCCACATTTGTAAAATATTACACAGCCTGAACCAGAAAGCCAAGATCAGCTCCATCATAAAGCTTGGTTAAGCAATCCACAAAACCAAAGGAGTGCCTGACATTTCCCCAAAGGTCTCCACAGAGTGAGGTGACACAATTTTGTGAAAAAGCAAAACGAAGATAAGGTTGACCAAGAGAGGAGAAAAAACAACTGGAGAGACCAGAAATGCAGTGGGAAATACACAGATCTGCTACTATAAGCTCATGAGGACGAAAACCATGAATGGCTTATTAGAGGAAAAATGAGATGCAGTGATGAATACTTGCTACTGGCCACTTTAGATTGTGGATCCCATGCGAGGTTGTTTGCAATTTGTTTTCAAAGAAATGGAAAAAGCAAGCAATGTAGATTTGGCAACAAACTGGTGGAAACAGTACTGAACCTTACAGCAGGATTTAAAATACTCCTGTCCACTAACCTCTTCATGGAAAGACACATCAAAGTAGTCCAACTGCTTTATTGGGAAGTGAGCCAAAAATATGACATCCCAGTTCTAGAAAGAATCGCTGAAAATGAAGACTTTATACCAGTTGTAACTTTCGGAAAATTCACAACCAGAAAACCTGATGATGTTGTTGAGAGGAAACATTCAGACGATGCCTGGATAATCGCTTTATCAGTCCCACATGATATCACTGTGCCTCAAACAGAGAGTGGGAGAAGATAACAAAATATCAGAAGATCCAATGAGAGATGTGGACCTTGATGTGAAAAACATGAAATGATCCCAGTGTTCTTTGGATCCACAGGGCTTGTTAAAAAGATCATGTAATCAGATTTACTCCTCCTACAAATCAAAGTTACACCCTATGAGCTCCATAAGTGGGCTCTGTTAGGAACAATGCAGGTTTGGCAGAGAGCCCTAGCAGTGAACCTGAAAGAATAAAAAAGACAGGACACAGAGGACACCATGACATAAGAGTGAGGTTCATGATAATAATGGAGAAATCAACCTGAGAGAAAAGTCATATTGTGAATGTGGGAAACAATTCTATCACAAGAGTCGTCTTCAGGGCCACAGACACATTCACACAGGAGAGAAGAAACACAATGTGCCTCCTTCTCTTATTCTGACATGGAACTCGAAGATCGACCTGCACATTTGGCTACAAGCACAGATAACTCGTCCCACAGAGTCTGTAATGCAAATGGTCAGCACTGAATACCCGGGGGGCCGTCACATCAATGTTATCCTTTACAGCTCCAGAGGATGTCGCAATGACCACACAAAGCATTATGGGGCAAAAAATCTCCTACACTGGCCAAATTATCAGTAAATAATTCAACAAACAAAGACGAACGCAGCAAATTCGCTATGAATAAGACTTGGGTGAAAATCACTGTTGGACACGCGTAACAACATATAAAGAGGCAGAACCAAACACACAATCTGAAAGATTCAAGGACAATCCTCCATAACACATACTTCTGCTCTTAGCCGTTATACGCCATACATTTGTAATTCTGTTATTTCTGTTTCTGTGTATAATTTGTAGTTTGTTGATAAATTGTTAATTTGTTAAACTGCGTCTGATCATTGACTCCGCTATTCACTGTTTTAACGTTGAAGCCATACAATCCCTTTTTTCCCCTTTGTGCCCATGCCTGAGGTTCACTGTCTGAGTATTCATACTTGTTGAGTATTCTTTTAATATTTAGGCTTTGTAACACACAGTAAGTTAAGCTGCCTGCTCTCTGAAGTTTTATTCTCAAACACACAGTAAGTAATGGCGCTCAGCCTCCGAGGTCTCATGTGAATATTATTCATGTAACACACACTAAGATGGTGACTTGGCCCCTGAGGTTTCCCTATAAAACATGCGCTAGTTAAACAGCTCTTAGCCTCGGAGGTCACAGCTCCACTTTCTAAGGGTTTATAACAACTCAGATATTACAATAAGTTATAATCAATTCATAATGTACAGCTAAAGTAATCTTTAAACATCAATAATAAAAACTGGACTCCGATTAAGAGATCCACATCCTTTTTCCGTCATTTGATAAGATGTATGACAAATGTAATTTAAAGCTGGGAAAAAGAAAAAAATAAAATAATAGTCTTACATGCAGAATTAATAAACACATAAAATAACAGACAGCTAAGAAGGCCTTGAGTTTTTTGATGACCCCGATGTGATTGTATCTTCAAGTTCAAATTGAATCATCATGACGTGTTCTTCAAAGACTTGAGTTCTTGTAACATTTTAGTCACATTTTATCATTTTAGAGTTGTTTTAATTTTCAAGTAGACATTTTAATCGATGACCTCTTGATTTCATTCCTGGCATGGCACCGGACCCCCAATCTTCATATTCAAGTCATGAAAGGTGTCCAGTCAGGATGAGCTCTGCTGGTGTAGCTGTTTGCCTTCCTGTGGTAAGTTCATCTTGACATATTGTGTTCTGCTCCAGTGAGTGTGTCGCTCTAGTGAGTGTGTTACCACCATAACATCAATTATCTCTGCTTAAAATGGTGTCTGGGACTGGAGGTGACCTTTACGAGATCAGCGGGCAGTTAACTTTCCATGAATGTGCGTCCCGTGCCAACATTGCTGGTCCTTTCTAACCTGATCGGACTAAACTTACATTACCGGCAGTCCCTGATTAATCGACGTGCTACTCCACCAGCAGTATGGAAGAGCATCATGAAGATTAATCAGGAGATAAGAATCATTTGAGCAGTTTGACAAACGTGTTTGGGTTTCATGTAAAGATTACTCAGAAATAGCAGAGCCCACCCAGAATAACGAGATTCTGCTGCAGCTTCTCAAGAACAACGATGGCCCACATGTTCAACAGGCCTTAAGCCGTGGGCCGAGTCCTCCTGAATTGGTTCACCGGGTGTCAGGGATGGAAATGTGTTTCAAGAACAGACCCTCTTGTTTCAGCAGTGCAGTGGAAAGCGGAGGAGGCGACTGGTGCTGAAGGAAAGCAAAATGCATCTGAAAATCAGTGTAAGAATTTCAATGGAGAGGAGCACATCACTGATGACTGATTTAAATTAAGAAAACTAGAAGGTGATTCCAAAAAGTCTGGTTATGATCAGAGACAGCATAGAGAAACAGCAAATGCTGAGACCAGAGCACAGAGTGATGATCAAGCTCTTAGACAGCCGCTGGTGTGAATAAGAAACCAAACTGAAACAATCACGTTTGCTCTGTCCAGCTTTGACTTGCTGATTATTTCTACTGGCATTGAACAAATTACTTGCTAAATATGAGAAAACTGAATATCCATCAGTGGCCTCCCTCACAGCAGACAGCACAATCCATCGTGGACAGCGTGTCAAACTCTGAGCTAATCATGGAGGCCGGTCAGTTGATCTTCTGGTTGACACAAACTGCCTGCGACTGCAAATATTCCTCTCTGATTTACAGGACAAGACACGTGTGGCACTCAGCAAACCGGGCCAACCAGCTTAGTGACGTCCATCTCTAATGCCTGTGCCATCACATCACATGTCTCATTGTGAATCACATCACGGGGACAAGTTCTCTCTGTTAATCTCTCTGTTTCTCCCACAGCTCATCTGCCAGGGATGCCAGATGACAGTAAAGTGTTCAGCTCCACAAGCATTTCACTCAGACAGTGGGAGTCAATGAGCTGTCATCACTAAGGCTCCCTTCATTATGGTGTGTGTGTGTGTCATGTAACATTTCAAATGTACACACAGCGTACGTCACACACTGCTCTGCACCGTCTAAAATACGCACTTCAAACAGAAATTGAAGATTTAATATCCAACTTCAAACACTGGCTATCTGTTCAAATCCCGTCTGACAGTAATGATAACATTATTGAAACAGTTAGGTCAGAAATACAAGCTTTAGAGAACCTCATCTACTGGATGTTTAAATAAAAACTCATCTCTTAAGAACTTCATCAGCTTACAGAACATTTTCCTTAAGATTTCTTACTGCTGTTAGATAGAAAACATGTCGCCCTCAGTCACAAAAGGCAAACCTCCGTGTCACGTAATGATAAGTTGTGCATTGATGGAGAGTTCAGTCAGACTGCTGTGGTGCTGACGTCTGCCATGCTGTATGATGATGATGATGAGTGTGATGTGTCTATCAGTCCTATAGAATCTCTCCTTTTGCACACCCTGAGCAGGTTCTGCAGATTCCAACCCTGTGAAGTCCGTTGGCGTTGTGAGCAAAGGTCAGGTTATCAGATGAACTGACATGGCTGGCCATGAAGGAACAGTGAACGTCTACTCATCACTCGCTCTTCTTGTCGTGAGACTTTGAACATCTCAGTGGGAGACACAAGGCTGATTGATATCCTCTCACTTCATGGTTATGTTGATGCCATCCATGTGTCTCACACTCAGTCACATGTCATCAGTGAAATGACCCCTGTCAGTTATGGAGGACTTTTATGCCCCACCAGCCACTCTTTCCATCTGGAAGTGACAAATGATTTTACTGAGGGGCACTTGAGCGTTCTTGGGTGGGTACCAGTGGATGTGGACGTTGCTCATGGTGGGAGCACACATTCTATGGATATACTGGGCCTTATGAAAGAACTCATCCCACTCGGTGTTTGTCCTGCCCTGTCGCATTATAATATGGAATTAAAATGGATTTTCATTTGGAGTTTTTGTAATAAACTTAACAGTATAGTCTACATTATTTAGGTGGAATGAAAATACAATATCTTGTATATGGATGTAAAAAACTGAAACACTGTGAGTGCATATGTATTCATCACCTTTGCTAAAAAAGATCTGTTACCTTCAGAAGTCACCTAATTAGTGGTTAGGTCTTTAATTCTGACACCAGGCCAGGCGCAGTTCAAAGGTGGAGGAGGCCTGATTGTCTGGCGCTTTGTGGCCTGGGTGTCTGTCCACTGCGACATACCCTGACAGCGAGCCGTCGACCACCTTCTTACAGAAATCAGCAGCAGTCCTTTATCTGTCGCTGTTTGTCAGTTTGAACAGTATGAAGACGATGACCATCGCGACCTCACACAGGTGATGATACACAATGTGGCTCCATTCTGTGGACTTGTGGCTGTAGATGTTTGACCCCACCATCTGATCCAGTTGATTGTCTCCTGACATTTATTGTAACTGGCTTGTCCAGCTTCCTGCCTTCTGGCTTTCCCCTGTCATGACTAACTCGCTCACAGGTGTTATTTGTGTGCCCTGTCGTCAGACAAATAACACGTTTTATGTCAGGCCATGCCACTGCAAACAAATTTCCTCACCCCATAAAAACTCGATTATCAACACGTTTGATTTTCAGCCTGTCTGTCTTCATATATAAGGTGGAGTGCTGGCTCTGAGGCTGAGGATCGGAAGGTGGCCGGAGGTGAATGTACTCTGATGGGCTCTGAGCAAGGCCCTTAACCTGCAATTGCTGCGTCCTGAGTATGGCGTTAATCTGCATCCAGCCATGCAAGCAGGTCCTCCAACTTGCAGGAAAACATTGGGGTTGGGGGCAGGATTGGCACTCCAGCCACCGTAAAAAACCTCACAGTGTCCAGTGTGGTGCTGAGGTGTCACGCGACTGAACTTGGATGTCAATCCAGGAGGTCAGCTGTATGGTGAGTGAGGCGACACGGTGCAATCAGCATATGCTGCCAATCTCTGGATTCATTTGTGAAGGCACATGTCTCCTGTTTACGCAAACTGTGCCACACACACTGCAATCCCCTTGTTCTGTAACTCAATAAATAATTCTGGAGATGACTTAAAGTTATTGATATACACGATGTCACCCATGAGCTCAAACCCATCTAGCAGGTCCAGAACAACTTGACTTATCAAGAGAATTCAAGGAAAGGAATATTTTCCTGTGTAGGTCAGAATTTTCAGGCAGAATCGAAAGTTTGCTTCTGCCAACACAAAACCCTTCATGACATACTTTGTCAGTTTGTTCTTGGTTTCCAATTTACTTTTGTGAGAGAGATTTCAAAATAATCGCTCCTCTTAAAAAGGCCTTCAGAGTTTTCTAGAGTATTCCGGCAGAGACCTCGGAGAATGAATTTGTCACTAAGAAAAAATCAAGTTATATGCAAGGAATATGCTCTAAAGTTTGGAGTTGAAAAATCTCCATGGGTCTCATAAATTATGATCCAATGTAAAACGGAAAAATTAATTTTACCATAAAAAATAAGATATGAATCACACAGGAGAACAAGTAAGCACTAGTGATGGACATTCCAATTCACTGTAGTGATTAATGTTAATCGATTGTTTGATCATGAACTGCATTAAGGCCGACACCAATGGGGATTGAAGGTGGGGGTCCTCATTTGGATGAATTCCAAAAATCAAATGAATGAATTCACACATCTGCCTTGGCGAATGTTAAATTATTAGTTCAGTTGTTGTGGTGACCCATTTAAAGTGATAAGAACTCCTGTTGGCTCTGACAGAACTCTACACACATCTGTAATGCTTTTTAAGAGCAGAAATTTTACAATAAGAGAAGGCTTATTAAATATCATTTGTGTCGCATCTAAGACATTGACATGAAACATATTGCAGATAATAACACAGAGGACCTCATTATGATTCAAACTTTATATCTGAGGGGAAAACAATCCTGAGATATTTGCTTGGAAATAATTCTTGTGATGAATGGTGCAGAGATGTTTAAGGATTACGGGTTACCGACGATCTTCAGAAGAGTTGAGGCACTGACGGCGTGTCACGAGCAGACATGTCCACTGGTGAGTGTGAATTCAGGAGATCACACTTTGACCATCCTGCCTCTCTAGTAGTGATCAGTTATACTTGGAAGGCTGCATGACAAGCATTAGAAGTCACCCAGGTAAAAAGTGTTTTATTATTCATATTGGCACATCTGTGTGATAATTCCTCCATATTCTGATCTGCATACCTTACAAAGAATCAAGCGATTCAGCCTGAAGTTACTCTCCACTCAAAGATGCCGGCTGTTCTCTGTAAACACATAGAATTGTCACCAAGAAGAGAGCAGTAGAAATGTGCAGACATCAGGCAGACAACCACGGAGTAGAAATGAGCAGCAGCAGCGCGGAGTGTGCGGACATTAAAAAAGTTAAACATATGAAGAGCAGAGCGGGCACTCCGGTGAGGGTCTCTGACGACTGGCTGACCAGCCCTCTCTTCTTCTTCTCTTATATGGTACCTGTGCTGTGTGGCTCAATCCACGTCTTCCACTTGACTGACCAGCAAGTCCATGTGGCCCTGTTGATGGTCTCTGTGCACGAGATCAGCAAGGGTCACAAATCAGCCTGACAGATTTAAACAGCTGAGCGTCTCTAATCAGCGCTGCTCTCCAGGGGGCTTCATTTTCACCCCCCGCCTGTCTCTGTCTCTGACAGTGTCAAATATCCACACATTTTACCAAAGCCGAAACATTCCGAGTACTAACAATAAATAAATAAAGAAATAAATACGAATATAAAATAAAGAAATAAAAAGAGAACCATAAATGCTGTGGAGAACAATCATATATCAATACATAAATACTGTATCTAGCTATTTAGTAAGTCTACGCAGGTTTGTTGGGTATCTGGAGCCAATTCCAGCAGTAATCAAGAAAAGTGCAGGAACAACACCTGCACACACACACACACACACACACACACACACACACACAAACACAAACAAGCCACTTTAACAAGGCCAATTCACCAGTCCTGAATATCTTTAGAGTGTGTGAGAAAACTGATCCTTCTATCCATATGTGATCCATAACATGTTTAGAGAGAGAGACAGAAAGAGAGATAGTGTGACCACAAGAGTGCGCCGCTAAGCCCCAAATCACAATCAGACCTGACAAGTTCCAAGTTCAGATATCAATTCTTATATTAATAACAAAACACCTTTTCAGCACAGCCAGAAAACACAAATACAGTAATGCTCAGCTCTGTTTCCTCTTCTTCTGCTCCTCCATGTGAGTGTCGTCACATCATCATTACCAAAGGCAGCCTCCTCCACACATCTCTATCCTCACTGATTCTCATGGGTCTTGATTAATGGAAATGGCCATGGCATCTTCATATGGAATTTGATAACCAAAGCAAGCTTAACAAGGACTTGGACAATGTCCTCGGTGCTCACCTTCATTTAACTGAGGACTATAAGTATCAAGTCCTGCTGGATCATCTAAAGCTGCCAGTAATTACCAGGTAGCTAAAGGGTACCTGAATATTCCAATCCCATACACCAGTGCTAGGCAAGCTTTGGAGAAGACGTATGGTCAACCAAGACAGTTTGTTCAACGTCACTTGAATTTAATTTTGAATATTCTAGCTCTATAGCCAGATGATGCTCTAGGGTTTCAGAACTTTGCTGCTGCTGTTAACATTTTGATGGGCCTTCTTAACTCTATGGATGGTCCCTCTAGATCTGAACTACACTGTGGATCTCATGTAGAAACATTGCTGGATAAACTGCCAGTTACCTATGGAGACACATTTGGAGATTACGGCCTCAACAAGCTCATTATTAGGAGTGGCAGTGCCAGAACTTCCACACTACCAGATCTTGATGAGTGGCTTGACCCGGCAAACTCAATATAGATATCCAGGTGTGTGTCCAAGGCAGTCAAGGGGGGACCCCACCCATGAGAGCGGTAGCCTTCCAAGTTTACAAAGACAAGGACATGAGCAGCACACACCTTCTACTGCTTATCTGGTGCTTCATCCACAGACACCAAAGCTTCAAGTACAGCTAAAAAGCAGGACCTTTCTAAGTCATACTGCCCACATTTCAATAATCATGAACACCACTACAGTGCCACCTCAGACACACGTGTTAGATGATGGAGCTGAAAGGACACAAATATTGTCAATAGCTGCCAATTATCTTGGGCTGGAAGGAGCTGAGAAGATCCTGTCACTGAGAACAGTAAGACATGATATTGTCCACCTGTCTCATCTGAGATATCTGCACAAGCAAACCACAGAGTGAGATATTCTGTCTAACGGGCTTTCACTGGCCATGAATTGAACCCGGCTGAGCCATCTTGCCCTGCTGAAGCATTGAAGAGGAAGTTTAAACACTTAAGAGACAAGCCGACCGGGGGATTCAGTCGAGTTCAAGATCACCTACAAGTGATCACCGCTGCTGCTCCTCTACTACTCCATACTTTTTTGAGATTTCTGTTCAGCGTTTGATTCTACAACCAATGATTGTGTGTTACTGAGGTTTTCTGTCTCCTTTAGTCATTAACACGTTTAGTGCATTTTAAGTTTGTAACCAACACTTTAACGTCTAATAACATGTAGTTCTCGTATATGTGAGTGCGCCATGATAACCCCGTTTCAGGTTTTTAATATTAATCACTGATAACACTGAAGAGCAATACGTTGTACTTAATTTGATCTCAGACGCTAATTTCGATTTGTTTCAATTGTACAGATTTGTATTTAAACGTAAGGCATTTCACTTTTAGTAGACGAACGCCGTCCTGAGCCTCACGGGGTGACCATATTGGGAAATTGGAGTAACAGCGCCATCTACTGGTCATTTAAACAAACAGCAGTTTAGGTTTTTAGAACTGAAAATGTGGTGCTTGTAGTTTGTCTTCCTGGGTAATCTGTAATGGATCAGTGCTGCCATTTTGATCGTTTATGCTCATTGGTACTTATGCACTTAATGTAGTTCCTTATTTATTTATTTGTTTCTCTTAGATTCCACACACACACACACACACACATACATTATCTATTATCTTTTCTCCAGAGTCCGTATTGGTGTTCACACTACTCTCTGGTGTGGCTGCTGCTCTTTCTGTCTGAAGAGTTAGTCCAGCTGGGGTTCGATCAGCCCAGTAACGTCTAGCGGTCCCTCACAACGGGAGTGTATGAATATACCGAGGCATGTTTAGCATACAGCTGATGACGTGTTCATTTAATATAAATAAGGCCATATTTGGACATCCTGTATTAAGTTACACAGAGATACCTGATACTTCAAGTCCAGAGTGACCTTGAGGGGCTGCATACTTGAATGAACTCATCCTACTTACAGCAGTCAGACAAAAAGAAATATAACTGAACAACATAATAGAAAAAAAAAGGTTCTCCACTACGGCCGCCACTACCCGTTGTTAAAACTTCATTTCTATTCTTGCAAATGCTTCCCCTCTTTAAAGGCAACTCGGCTTGCACCCTATTCGTTTTTAGTGGCCCAACATTATTTTTGTTTAAATGCTTTAACTTCTTTTTTGTAAAAATATATGTATAAAAAAAAATTGAAAAAAGGGTCACAGTCAGGAATTGAACTTTGCACCCCTAAAGTATCAGGTCCATCTCCCAAAGCAGTGAGCCACCAAAGCCAAACTGACCAATCAGATTGCTCAGAGGGACCACACACTCGCAGACAGACAGTATCTTTTTATTATCTTAGCTATTTGCTAAAGAAGCGACCTTGATGGATTTAATTATCTGTTCTCATTTGGTAAATGTCTTCTGTTCCTGTGACTCAATCTGATGTTCCTCAGGTACCACACTCTGTGGTTTGCTGCCCTCCTCTTCATGTAGGGGTATCTCTGGGCACAAGACACTCTCGTTCACGTCAGGCCCTGGTACCACAGCCTGTTTGTGGTCTTCTGCTTCATGCAGGGGGCAGAGGCGTAGCTAGGGTTTTCAGCGCCAGGGGACAACTGAAGATTTCACGCCCCCTCCTGTTTGCCAAAATGCAATAGGGAAGGGAAAGAAAATGTTATAATGGTGCCCCCTGGATGCTGCGTTCGGGGACAGATGTCCCCCCTTGACCCCCCTTAGCTACGCCACTGGCAGGGGGGTGTCTGGACATAACACACTTGGTTTCACGTCTGGTTGTGGTCTTATTGGAGACCATGAAGATGTTGACGGTGTACCATCCTCTGAATTACTGAGGAGCACAGCAGCCCACTCACCTTTCTGCTGTAAGACTCTGTCCTTCATGCCATAGGGGCAGCCACTCCAAGTGATCATCCTTGTGAAGTTCACCGCCCCTCTTTATAAAGTGGTGACATCAGAGGCCTGAGGTTCCAGTTGTCACACAGGAGCTCAGCGTGTCTCCCAGCTCCTTACCTTAGGGACATGATGTCATCCTCTGCTCTGTGTGACCTGTGAAGTGTCATTTCTTGCTTTCCTTTCTTTGACTACTGGACCCCAGTTATCTCAGACTGCTCCTTTTTCATGGAGTCACCGTACTGTCACATAATGTCAGTCCTTTCCATCTCTTCACTGGTGTGTCAGAGGCAGGCAGGTCATTCTTTCTAACCTGAGCTGAGCCTCATCGTCACTGCAGTATCTTCATCAGCTGTTCTTCCTCAGTTCACATGTGAGCTGAGATATCACAAAGCTGCCGTACAGCCTGTCCATTAGGTGCCAGGACCATTGCTTTAGTTGTGTCACCACCTCAGACGTCACCTGATGAGCCTCCCGTGCTGAACTACCGTCGTGCTGTGGAAGCTCAGTCTGCACCTCAACACTAATAGAGAGGACATCAAAACCTTCATTAGAAATTGGACAATTTATCTGAAATGGTGACAGAATGACATAAACGAAAATGTGAAGGGTCACAGTGACAGATACTTCAGGAAGTTTAAAAAATAAATTCAAACATAACAGGAATGAGGGTAACAACTGGGAGACATTTTTATGTTTACAAATAAAACTTAAAGAACCAAAAGTTACCCTGAGAGCCACAATTGTTCTTTACAGCTCCTCACTTGAGTACGTGTGGCACAGTAAATGTGACGAGTTGATGTCCACCTCACTTATCAGCCGAGTGCCCTGCGATTCTAAACTGAGCAGCTGCAGGTTCAAATCAGGCAGTTCATGGTGGGCACAGGCAGCAGGCGGGCACATCATTAGCTTAACGTTTAGATTGGCACTGCCACATTTGTTCAGATGATGAGGTGACAGGGGATGTGAGGGGGCTCAGTGTAAGAGCAGACAGTGATGGACTCGGACACAGACACACACACACACACACACACACACACACACACACACACAGAGCACTTCCACCTTCTGAACTTCCAGCTGCCCCTTGATCTGCTCAGGTGGTCCTTTAAAGCCCAGGAGGATGTGTAGAAGCTGTGGTGCCCTCTAGTGGCCTGACGTAGACCTTCCTTCCTTAGTGAAGCACACAAATCCTCAATAAAACACACTTGTCCTCATCCTGTGAGTATTTGGTACACTTTATTAATCCGTGAGAGTAAGTTGTCTTTTCGTGTGACCTTTGGAGTAACGTGGCCTGTCTGAGCTCCCAGTAGACATGGCTTACATGTTTCTAAACAGACACCACCCAGAATGCACCAGGGCTGAGAATAATGACGTCAATCAGCTGCTTGGCTGTGTCATGTCTCCTACTTGGACCTTAATGGAGGAAACTCTTCCCTGTTTATCCACCTTGCATTCACAGTAATCTATTATATAGCGCCTGTCTTATCGAGCTGTTGCTTATATAGTGCCTTTCATGTCTGTCTCTTCTTAACACGTATGTCATAACTATCATTATTACTGTTTGTGTGACATGTGCACTGAGACTTTTCAGGTCAGACAGTCGGACTCACTGATCAGGGTGCTGGAGAGTGGAGATCAGCACTGGCCAGAAGAAGGTCAACATAAGGGGACTACAAACATACAGAGAGATAAGAAAGACATGAGATAACAAAAAAATATGTAAGGCAATATGGAGCAGGAAAGATAGATGGATGAAGAGATGGCAAAGGTGCTATGTAACAGATATGAAAGGCGCAATATAAAAGTGAGAGGGGACAATGTGTAACCCTGTTATCTGATGGCTCTCCCATATAGCACCTTTCACGTCTTTCTCTGGGTGACATGTTGTATGTTGATTGACATATGCAAATTCAAATTTCACTGGACATGTGACAGTAAAGGGCCAATCCAGCTATCGTGTAAGCTTTATAGTCAAACAAAACGATTTGATCTGGAAATGTTAAAGAACAAAGGACTGCATCTAGAGAGACACGGGGCATCGTGCACTGGTTTTCCTGTTGTCCATAGAGTGAAGAAAATCTTTCTAAAATTTGTACGAAATCAGCCCTCAAGTTTCCGTCGGTGTGCTCTGCACAGATTCCAAAGTGCCACACGTTCAAGAAAGATCATCCATGATGAACAGCCACTCAGAGCTGACCCCCACAAACCGATGATGAAATCTTAGGTCAGGTTTAAGACGCCGAGGTTGACATCACTTCACTTCACTAAATGAAAACACCGATAACTCAAGAGTGCAGGTGCAGCAGAAGGAGCGTCTGCGCATGACATGCACATTTCCGACTGGCATACCGATATCAGGCACTGAGCATGCGTGAAATCAAAACGCGAAGCGGCGCGCAGGTGAGAGGAGAGATCAGAAACATGAAATGCGGCTGTCATCACGACACGTGCCATCAGACAGACAGGACACACACACACACAATAAAAAGTCTCTTATTACGAAATTTGCGTAAACGAGCACAGGCCCTCCCACTCGGAGAAATGCAAGCACACAAGTGCGCACCTGTCCTGTCCTGTCCTGAGCGGGTCCCCCTTTTTCCATTTTGTCTCATATGTTTCAAATGGATGGCCCGCCTTATTAATAATTCGAGTGTGATCGCTGATCCTCTACCGCGATGTAACGAGTATGCTGAGCTACGAAGCCCCGTCACCCCGCTATGGCTCACATGAACACACAACTCCAAACCGGCGATGTGTTTATTTAAACATAAATCGTTTGTTTTTCTATGCATGCAATGGGCTTGAATGTGTAAAATAATGTCACGCAATGTATAATGAGGACGCGGGACACGGAGTCGCAACCTTAGAAAACGTTTATTCAACAACCAGCATGCAGTTCCCAACCCTTCAACATCCTGGGCCTACCGCAAAGCATCATGGGAATAGTAGTCCTATTACTACACCTCCTCCTTTTAGCTTTATTCGTCTTTTCCTTTTTCCCTTTCTCTTTCTTTCCCAACAACACATAATGAACACTTTTTTTTCTTTTATACAGCAAAACATATGCAACCACTTAGATTTAGAACACTTGTGCGATGTTATTTTCTCTGATAGTTCACAAATCCATTCTGTCAGGCGCTTTCACCATTCGACCAGACCTAGTAATAGTTCCTGTGGGTCGAAGATGGCTTCTATTTCGCCTGAAAGTACCCCTATCTGTTTCTACCACATATGATCTGGGAGTACTGGCAGACCTGACAACTGCACCACTAGTTCCTTCTGTAGTGATCCAAACCTTCTGTCCAGGTGTGAGTTGTGACAGAGGTCTGGACCTGTGTCTCCTATTGTAATATTTTGCCTGCTGACGCCGTCCTTCTTCATCCTTCTTTCGAAAAGCAAGCAGGTCCGGCCACTGAGGATCCATTTTAGCTGTTGGTTGGGGTAGGGACGTACGCAGGTTTCTCCCCATTAGCAGTTGTGCTGGCGAGAACCCATGTTCCAGTGGAGTGGCTCTGTATGCCAGTAGTGCTCGGCTATGATCAGGATCCTTCTTCCACAAGTCCTTTATAGTCCGCACTGCACGTTCGGCCTCCCCGTTGGCTTGGGGATAACGTGGGCTGCTGGTGACATGTGTGAACTGATACTCCTCTGCAAACATTTTGAATAGATCTGAGGAAAACTGTGGCCCGTTATCAGAAACAACAGTCTCTGCAGTTCCATGTCTTGCAAAGATCTCCTTGATAGCTTTAACGGTGACTTCAGCCGAAGTGCACTTAAGCTCAACTACCTCAATATATCTTGAGAAAAAGTCTATTAAGAGAAGGTATTGTCTCTTGGACCATTCAAAAAGATCCATACCGACCTTTTGCCATGGGCGGTCTGGGACCTGAGTTGGTATCAGTGGTTCGTGAGACTGTACCCTGTGTTTTTGACATATCTCGCAGCTATCCACTATGCGACCAATCTCTGTGGAGATGCCTGGCCACCAAACAGACTCTCGAGCTCTGGCTCTGCACTTGGAAATCCCCTGATGGCCTTCATGCAGACGCTCTAGAATGTTTGTTCTGAGGATATGTGGTATTACCAATCTCTGTCCTTTCATCAGAAGATCGTTTGCAAGATGAAAGTCCATTCTATGCTGCCAAAAGGGCTTAATGTCTGGGTCTAGCTGGCATTTCTCTGGCCATCCAGTGGAACAGTGCTCAATCACTTTTCTACACACATAATCTTCTTTTTGTGCCGTCTTTACAGTCTCCATCTTCCTGTCTGAGGCTGGGAGACCGATCACCAGACTGTCAACAAAAACTTCCACCTCTTTCTCAAACTTCAGCTCACCTGCAGAGGGCGGACCAGGTAGCGGTGCTCTAGACAGGGCATCAGCTGTGACGAGGTTCTTTCCTGGCACATGAATGATGTTAAAGGTAAAGCGTAGCTGTCTTAAACGAAACCTCAAGACCCTCGGGGGAAGATCATCCAAGCCCCTAGTGCTGAGCAGAGGGACCAGAGGTTTATGGTCTGTCATTAAAGTGAAATGTAGACCCATTAAGTATGATGAGTCTTTCACATGCCCATGTGACAGCTAACGCCTCCTTTTCAATTTGGGCGTAGCGCCTCTCGGTGTCTGTTAGTCCTCTTGAAATGTATGTAATGGGTCGCCATGAACCATCTTGCTGCTTTTGTGTAAGAACAGCTCCAATCCCATATGACGATGCATCCGCTGCCACTCTTGTGTCTGCCATGTTAGAGTACTGAGCAAGTACTTCTGGAGAGCTTAGTATCCCTTTCAGTCCTTGAAAAGCTGTTTCTTGGGGTTCTGCCCAACTCCATTCATTTCTCTTCTTTTGCAGATCCTTTAATGGCATTGTTATCGTGGCGAGCTGTGGCACAAACTTTGCAAGGTAGTTGGCCATGCCCATGAGACGTCGCACATCTGCCACACATGTGGGTTGCGGCAGCTGTTGTATCGCCTTGACTTTGTTTGGGTCGGGCTCAATGCCGTTTGCGGAAACCTTGTGACCCACAAACATGATTTCAGTCTTGGCAAACTCGCATTTTTCATTTAAAGTGAGTCCTTATTTTTGAAACTTTTGGAGCACACGGTGAAGTCTTTGGTCATGTTCTTGTTTGTCCCTGCCATAGACAAGCACATCATCGGCATGGCAGATGACTCCCTCAAAGCCCTCGAGCATTTGAGACATCCTCCTCTGAAAATGTTCTGGCGCCGATGATATTCCAAATGGGAGGCGGTTGAAGTGATATCTCCCAAAAGGAGTGATGAAAGTTGTGAGGGGCCTTGACTGTGGAGTAAGAGGGACTTGCCAAAATCCAGATCGAGCGTCCAGTTTTGTAAACACCCTAGCATCTTTCAACATCGCTAGTGTTTGGTCTACTGCTGGAAGGATATGACGTTCTCTTTTTACTACTGCGTTTAAAGGTGTGAGATCTACACATATCCTAGGTGGCTTCCCACCTAGTTTGGGGATGACTACCATGCCTGAACACCATGCTGTTGGCTCAGTAACATTAGAAATAACTCCCATTCCTTCCATTCTGTGTAGCTCTGCACGCACTGCATCTCTGAGGGGCAGGGGGACCCTTCTGGGGACAGACAGAGCCACCGGTGTAGCTCCCTGTTCTAGCTGAATGTGGTAAGACTCTTGTAGCTTGCCTAAACCCTGAAAAACCTCTGGATAAGCAGCTCTGAAATCTACATCAGACTTCATAACTGTGTGTACTCTGTACACCAAGCCCAAAGCTTCACATGCTGGTCTGCTTAATAGTGGCTGAACTAGCCCTGAAACCAGGTAAATATCCTCTGATGTACTGCGGCCTTTTGCTATTATTTGTGCTTTATAGCAGCCCTTCACGTTAAGTGGGTATCCACCAGGCCCTAAAAGAGTCTTTTGGGGTTTCTGCAGTGCTCCATCTCGTTCTGGTATGTACCACTTCTCAGGAATGGACGTAACGTCTGCCCCAGTGTCTAACTTAAACTCAACATTTTCCCCATTCATTAGGACTTTTTCTACCCATGGTTTGGATCTCTCAGTCCCTACTTCTCCCAAAAACACAAAATCTTCGCTGTTATCTTGACATTCTACAACCTCACGTAAGCCTGCAGCTTCACTATTGCAACAAACTACGGCAAAATGTCCCTTTTTATGACACTTACGACATTCAACGTCTCTAGCGGGACAGTCTTTCCATGAGTGTGTATTTTTACGCCCACAGCGGCCACACTCTAACACACAGCTTGTCTGGTCCTTGTCTTTTCTTTGTCTGTTGCCAAGTTTGTGGCTTTGCTTTCTTCATGTTTGTCCGTATGGCGTCCATGTTGGAAGTTTTTTCCTCTTGTACACTGCTGAGCAATATCGTTTGTTGTTTCCTCACAGTTTCGCTCTGTCTGACCTTAAGTATGGCTTTAGAAAGTGTTAAATCTGAGTCCAGTTGTAGCTGTTCTGACAACTTTTTGTCTTTAATTCCAACCACAATTCTATCTCTTATAAGTTCCTCCTTAAGCACTCCAAAACCACAGTTCTCTGACAACTTATGTACAGCTGTGATGAAGGACTCTGCACTCTCCCCTTCTTGTTGCCGTCTTGAGTTAAACTGTGCTCTTTCAAAAATAACATTGTGTTTTCCCACATAATGCTGTTCAAATGCTGATTTAACAGAGTCATATTTCTTTTTATCTGCATCAGACAGAGGTAAAACCGCCAAAACATCATCAGCTGCATCTCCCATGGCATATAAGAGCGAATTCACCTGATATTCCTCCGTTTTTTCATTGAGAGCTGTTGCAATTCTGAACCTTTCGAATCGTCTGATCCACTTCGGCCAGTCTGTGGGACAGGTAAAGTCGAACGGCTCTGGGGGAGTTATTTGCACAGTTGTCGCCATCCTGGTTGGTAAATCCCTGTTCTCCTCGCGTTCAGGATCCAAACTTTCAGATGCGTCCACCTGCTGCGCGTCTCCCTCCGCCTGCATGTGCCTCGCAGCGACTTTCACTCACACCAGCTGACTCTTCCTGACACAGCCGTGCGCACACCCTCTCATCTGTCCTGCGACGGTAATAACAACATCTTCCGAACTTTTAAAACAGACTGGAGACTTACAGTTCGTAGCTTCTGACACCATGTATAATGAGGACGCAGGACACGGAGTCGCAACCTTAGAAAACGTTTATTCAACAACCAGCATGCAGTTCCCAACCCTTCAACATCCTGGGCCTACCGCAAAGCATCATGGGAATAGTAGTCCTATTACTACACGCAACTTTGTGATTTTCTGACACAGTGGACTTTTCTACCACACATCACTACTTTAAATAACGCAGGGCGAAGGAACAAGTCAAGATTAACAAGCGTATCTGTTTGAACGCCATAAACGCTTAAAGACAATCCGGCGACATTTCATTTTTCAAATCCATTTGACAATAAATAAGAAATCATGCCCAGTATTAATAATGTGCTTACAAAAACTTTGATTTGTGGACTCGAAATTCATTTACAATAAAGTCAAAGCTTCGACTCCCAATTTAAATAAACTCATAGTCTCTTGAAGTCCCTCACGCTGTTAACTTTACCTAAAATAAATTCCTAACGGCGGAGGAAACTAACTTCGGGCAAAAACAGCCAGCATTTACTCTCTTATACATTGGGAACTGTGAACGAACTCAAACCCATATTCTTTTAGGCTTACAAATAAATCTTACCTTAAATTCAAACTGTTTAATGCCAATTCGGGTAAAATGTCCGCTGTATTCTAGAAGTTTCATTAACACGTCCTCCTGCATCCTCACGTGCCAGCAAGTGAGTGAGGCGCATGCGCATGCGAGTGCCACGTTTCCGAGTAACTTTAACTTGACTTCTGCGTGATGAAGTTTTTTGTTAAATTATTCTACTATATTGTATGAACTATTTTAAATAATATGTGATATAATCTTATAAACTGCATTTTTTAATGTTAAAAAATGGGTAACTATGAATTTTACCCAAAATGGCATATTTCGAATTAAAAGTAAATTACTGAAAGTACATTTTATATCTACTATATTTAGCACCCTAAAAAGTCATTTTATTCAGTGTGTATTTTCGACTGGCTTGGGAACGTTTGGGAATTTTCCAACAAGAGCTGACATCTGTGGTGTCTGAGAAGTCAGGGCTGAGCTGCTTGTTCGTCCGCCGCCCTCACCCGGTTTGAGATGATGAGATGCCGTCGTTTCTGTCAGTTTTGGTTTACAACACTTACTGTCTGTGCCGCTGAGGAAATCCGCACAATACACAGAACAAACATGAAAGCAGACAGAAGGCCAGAGAAGATCTCAAATGTTGAGTTATATCAGAAGACCAACTCGCATAGTGTGGTGACGGAAATCAGGTGCCATAGAATGAAATGGCTTTGTCATGTCCTCTGGATGGACCAGAAACGCACCCCGAAAGTAACGCTGAATTGGACACCACCTGGGAAAAGGACCGAAAACAACCTGGAGAAGGACTGTGGAAACTGACCTGAAAGAATTACACCTTCAGTGGGGCGAAGAACAACACGCTGCCAACGATAGAATAAGATGGAAGCGGACTGGCACAGCCTCGTGTTCCGTGGGGAACTTGGAGAATAAGAATAAGGAAGGAGGTCCCTCTGTGGAGATGATGGAGCGAACTGAACAAGGACCCGTCATGAGCAGAACTTCTGAACGCTAGATGGCGGTGTTTAGCTTTACACTTCTGAGCTGCAACATTCCTTGGATATTTTCCATTTTTTTAGGGAGGAAACTTTCTGTGAAACTGAAACTATCTTCAGCAAAAGAAAACGCATCTGCCTTTTGTCGCCGTCTCTTTGTCTAACGGATTTATGAAGTTGTCTTACTCCTGCTTTAATATTTTCTATTTTGAGATTCATCGCTGTCTCCTGCAGTCTTTTAAATAATCGGCTATTTGAGGTAAAATACTTCATTTTCTTTGTCGACGTGGGTTATTGGTGCGGACCCGTTATGAGAGGCCTTAGAGCGGATTCAAACTGAAGGCCCGGAGAGCCCGTTATTTATTTATTTATTTATTTAAGTAATGTTCTTCCGATGTCTCGGTCCGTTTATTGCTCTATATTTACATCCCTTTATATGTCTGACATATTTATTAGATAAGGTTAGATAAGCTTAGGTTATGATATAATTGTATATATATATATATATATATATATAAACACCCCCTTATGACCACCCGCGTGCCGTTGCTGTTCATTGGTATCTGCGGTTCACTTCACGTGGCCGAGTCCCAATTTTCCTTCAGATCACCCGGACACACCGCCAGCTCCTATTCATCATGTATTTATTTCCTTTGTCGTGTCCTCTAATCGATGAACTTGAGGTGACGGCCATTCCACACGCACAGCGCTTTGATTTCTGCCTTCTGTTCTCCTTCGTCATTCCGCGGTGTCCAGTTCAATGACAATGGGGGAATTGGTGACCTGCCGGCCGTTAAAACAACAGTGAGGAGTCCCTCGGGCTTTACTCGTCTGATCTGTTTTTGTTTTGTTCGTTTTTCTCTTTTACTGGAGTCCATGGCCGACTTGGGAAATACGAGCTGAGAACGAATACTAAGATTTAGTGACAGAAAACTGCAGGGCTGCCATGGTGTGACTTGCTCTTAGGGGTGTAAACTGAATGTTCATAACTGGTAAATGTTGGCCCTCAGTATCTGGATTTTACGGAAGCTTATTAGGGCCACAGTGGAAAAAAAACATACGGACACAGTGAAGAAAAAAAAAATCTAACATTTCTACTTTAATCTCGATATTTCTACTTCATTCGCGCCGTTTATGTCGAGATTAAAGTCGACATGTTGACTTTATTTTCGTAGTTTGTCATTAGAGTAGAACATCGTAAACTAAACTTCATCTTAAAATTAGTATTTCATTTACTAGATTTTCTCAAACCCCGTCATAAATTATGCAGCGCATTAAATGCTTTGTGTTGTGTTCCCCGCGCCATGTTAAATCGGTGAGCTCTTCTTAAACTGATTTCCTCCGCACTGAAACGAGGCGCAAGCAGCGATCACCATGTTCATTCACTTCATGATATTCCTGCCCACTGAACATTTACAATGCTAAGATAAATACTTGATATCATTTTCATGATTAAATGCATTAAAGCAGGTACTAATCATGTGGGGGCACGGTGGCGTAGAGGTTGCACTGCTGCCTGGCAGCAAGGGGGTCCCGGGTGTTCCCTCCCTTGAATTTGCATGCTTTTCTGGTGGGTTTACGCCGCGTGTTTCAGTTTCCTTTTAAAGTCATGTAGGAAGTGGGGTTTTGTTCTGCTATATTGACCTTGAGCTGCATGCAATAAGCTGGCGTCCCGTTCAGGATTTGTTCCTGCCTGGCACACGATGCTTGCTGGGATGGGCGCAACCCTGAATGGATGGCATAATTAAACATGTATAACGAAGATATTTTTAAAGTTCTGAACACTCCGTGGGCTAAGTTTATAACTAGTTTTAATTTCACAAAGACATTTATTGTGTGGTGATTGGTTATGTGGAGAAAGAAAAAGGAAGGATAGGAACTGGGGTTTTGGTACGTCAGGCAGACAGCATGCATGCAATAAAGAAAGCCCGTTCAGAAGAACATCCATTGAATTCTGTGTTCGTGTCATCGACCATCAGATCACAAACCCTACATTTACACAATATTTAAGTTAAACCTGTGTGATACCCAGTCATACGTCCAGTTTTTTGGAGCCTCGTCACACCTGCCATAAAGTTCTCTACACTGAACATACACCTGGGGACCCCTTACTGCGAGGGAGCAGCACTACCGCCTCACTACCGTGCATGTTTAATACCTGCTTTAATGCATTTCATCATGAAAATGATATCAAGTATTTATCTTAGCATTCTAAATGTTCAGAGAGCAGGAATATCATGAAGTGAATGGATTCTGTGTGGTGATCGCTGTCTTCTCTTAGTGCGGAGGAAGTCAGTTTAAGAAGCGTAGTGATTAACCACTGGGTCGGGGAACACTTAACACAAAGCATTTCATGTGCTACAACTTATAACAGGGTTTGAGAAAATCTAGGAAATTAAATCTTTATTTTAAGATGAAGTTTAATTTACGACATTCTACTTTAATGACAAAATCCATCCATCCATCCATCCATTTTCCCAACCCGCTGAATCCGAACACAGGGTCACGGGTGTCTGCTGGAGCCAATCCCAGCCAACACAGGCACAAGGCAGGAAACAATCCTGGGCAGGGTGCCACCCACCGCAGGACACACACAAACACACCCCACACACCAAGCACACACTAGGGCCAATTTAGAATCGCCAATCCACCTAACCCTGCATGTCTTTGGACTGTGGGAGGAAACCGGAGCGCCCGGAGGAAACCCACGCAGACACGGGGAGAACATGCAAACTCCACGCAGGGAGGACCCGGGAATAATGACAAAATAAACTACGAAAATAAAGTGGAAATGTCTACTTTAATTTCAACATAAATGGCGAGAATAAAAGTAGAAATGTTCATCCATCCATCCATAGGAGTCTCAATGTTAATGACTTGTGTTATAAATGCTGTGCTTTATGCAGAAATCCTTGGTGGACGTGACTTATGGAATTGGATATAAGGTGAACACATTCTTTTTCTTGTTCTTGAAAACAGCAGGATGTCGACTTCCTCTACCAGAAAATTCTTTGTCAGATGTTTTCTGGCCTTTCAGTGGAGTTTGCATGTGCTCCCTGTGTCCGTGTGTTTCTTCCTCTTCAGAGACATGCAGATTAGCTGGACTGGCAATGCTAAAGTGGTCCTGCGGTATACGTGTGCATGTGTGTCCACCCTGGGACTGACCAGCGCCCTCTCCAGGTGTTGTTCCTGCCTTGCACCCGATGATTGCTGGGATAGGTGCCAGCTGCTCTACAACCCTGCCCTGGATACGCAGTTGGAGGAAATGGATGGATGTTTCATGGAGCAGCTAAGATTGAGATAGCCAAGGAAAGCTGTTCTTTGTTCCCGCAAAGTTGCCATTTAAATTCATTTCATGTGTTATTAGTTAAACTAATACAGTAACCAAAATTCATGGCCTTCTTTACCCCTCTTAAACTTTTACACACTATTAATGTCCATCCCTGTAATGGTGGTGCAATAAAGGATATCATTATGGCTCAAGTTGGGTCAATTAGATGTTCACTTTGGCAGAAGGAAAATTCACAGTTCAACAGAATCAAACGCTTTAAAATGAGAACAAGAGGTTCTGTAAAATCTGTTACTGCAATGAAACATTCTGATTGGCTCAACAGGTGAAAGGGTGACTGCAGCCATGTTCTGATTGGTTTTAGTCAGTTAGCAGGCAGTGGTCTTTGTCTGTCCTACCATCAAACATCAAAGGTAATCATCGTCAGTGACACTTCAGTCTAAAGCCAGTGTCACATTACATGACTTTATGTCCTTTGGCACATCAGATTTGCCACCTGCAGTCACTGATCTCATCACCTGACCATATTAGTTTAAACAAATGAAGATCACTGCCTTTGTCACATTTAGTGATCACATGACGACCATTCAGCAGAGTTGTGCTCACCCCTGTTTCTAATAGCATGCTGCCTGATGAAGATCACGGTGTACAAAGGGTTAACAGCTGTGGCTGTCCAGCAGTCTCGGCCATTTATTTTATTTTATTATTTCCCTTTTGTTATTGCACCTAACACAAGACATCAGAAAAAGGAGCATCTGTTGTGTACACAAGTATTCACAGCCTTTGCTCAATACTTTGTCGATGCACCTTTGGCAGCAATTCCAGCCTCAAGTCTTGTTGAATATGATGGCACAAGCTTGGCACACCTATCTTTGGCCAGTTTCGCCCATTCCTCTTTGCAGCACCTCTCAAGCTCCATCAGGATCGTTCAATTTAGATGGCCGGCCAGCTCTAGGAAGAGTCCTGGTGGTTTCAAATTTCTTCCACTTACGGATGATGGAGGCCACTGTGCTCATTGGGACCTTCAAAGCAGCAGAAATTTTTCTGTAACCTTCCCCAGAGACAATCCTGTCTTGGATTTCTACAGACAATTCCTTTGACTTCATGCTTGGTTTGTGCTCTGACATGAACTGTCAACTGTGGGACCTTCTATAGACAGGTGTGTGCCTTTCCAAATCATATCCAGTCAACTGAATTTACCACAGGTGGACTCCAATGAAGCTGCAGAAACATCTCAAGGATGAGCAGGGGAAGCAGGATGCACCTGAGCTCAATTTTGAGCTTCATGGCAAAGGCTGTGAATACTTATGTACATGTGCTTTCTCAGTTTTGTTATTTTTAATAAATTTGCAAAAATCTCAAGTAAACTTTTTTCACGTCGTCATTATGGGGTGTTGTGTGTAGAATTCTGAGGAAAAAAATGAATTTAATCTATTTTGGAATAAGGCTGTAACATAACAAAATGTGGAAACAGTGATGCGCTGTGAATACTTTCCGGATGCACTGTATCTGGTTTTCCAGAATGTTAAATGAACGACATGTAAACACAATACAGATATTTTTTTCATGCTCTTTGGAATTCTGGTAGAATTGATGGCAAAAAAAATGCATGAATTGTATTTTTGATACCATCTGAACGCACATCTGACCAAATGCAAGTGGTGAAAGCCCGTGTAGATGGTCTGATTTGCTGCAATGAGCAGAAAAACATTTTGGTTTTCAATCTGCGCTCACCAGACACTACAGACAGTAGAAAAATGCTCAGTTCAGACATCCGCGTGGACAGGGTTTAAGATTATATAAAAGAAGGGTATGACTTAAAATTGCTGGATAAGTCATCCAATGTGACATCACCCTAAGATTGCAAACCCCAAACCCATTATCTAAGCTGCTCTTCCTTCATTTGTCCCATTTCTTAACATAATCCTGAGGCCTAACTTTTATAAACCTTCCTTAACATTAACTGATAACAGAATTCTGGGACCCCAATAGCACTGAATGTTTAATCAGAGTAGTGAATACTGTTGACACACAACTGTACAAGATGGCCTCCTTCTTCTTCTAGCCTACTAGACCCTCCATTCATTCCCGAACTCATTTTACCCCTCATTTGATATGAAAAGTGATGAGTTACTGTCAATTTGCTATGAACTGTCTGACTTGACATCAGCTTTAACTGACAGGATGTTATAAGCATCACATGTCTTTAGATCAGTTTTAATTGAATTGAATCCTGTTTTTATCCACAGACGGAAGGTAAACTCTGCCAATTACTGTAACGTTTAAATGGATGTGAAAGAGGAGACATGTGAGGTTGACTTGAATATCATGGAGGAGAGGACCATAAATGTTAAGGAGGAGGACTGTGAGTGGGAGAGTGTCCACCCCAAACAGGAGAGTCTGGACATCAAGGAAGAGGACTGTGAACTGGGGTCAGTGTGTTTTAAAGAGGAAGATGAAGAGGAGTGTGTCAGCACTGAGATACACAACTGTAGGAGTATGGAGAGTGTCAAGGAAGATGACCTTCATTATGGAGATCAAGATGGAGCAGTGACCGGGTTAGTCTCTTCTCATAGCAGACACTCTTCATCTCCGGAGGCTTCTATCAATGTAAAATATGAATCATTACAGTCTGACACAAAGATGACTGAAGACATTTCATCTCCTAGAACTGAGGAAGGTCATCCACCACCTAAGACGGACATTAAGGAAGAAGACCGTGAACTGGCGTCAGTGTGTTTTAAAGAGGAAGATGAAGAGGAGTGTGTCAGCCCTGAGGTGGCCAGCTATAGGAGTATGGAGAGTGTCAAGGAAGATGACCTTCATTATGAACATCAAGATGAAGCAGTGACCGGGTTAGTCTCTTCTCAGAGCAGACACTCTTCATCTCCAGAGTCTTCTATCAATGTACAATATGAATCATTACAGTCTGACACAAAGATGACTGAAGACATTTCATCTCCTAGAACTGAGGAAGGTCATCCACCACCTAAGACGGACATTAAGGAAGAAGACCGTGAACTGGCGTCAGTGTGTTTTAAAGAGGAAGATGAAGAGGAGTGTGTCAGCACTGAGGTGGCCAGCTATAGGAGTATGGAGAGTGTCAAGGAAGATGACCTTCATTATGAACATCAAGATGGAGCAGTGACCGGGTTAGTCTCTTCTCAGAGCAGACACTCTTCAACTCTGGAGTCTTCTATCAATGTACAATATGAATCATTACAGTCTGACACAAAGGGGACTGAAGGAGTTTCCTCTCCTAGAACTGAGGAAGGTCAACCACCACCTAAGACGTCATCTGAAACAAGTAAGTGAAAATAAAAATGAGTGTACGTCTTAGGGTCAGGGTTATGGGCCTGAAAGTGCTGTCTTGTGCTTTTTTAAGTGAAACTTAGATGAGATTTCAAACAAAATTAAACAAACAGTAAAACACAGATTCACTATATTTTTACAAGTTTAGGAGTTTTCTGTTCTTCCATTATAGTTTGTAACATTAAGCAAACTTTCTAAACCTGTCTTTAGTTAAAGTGTTAAACAGACGTGCAGCTGCAAGAAAAAGTTTGTGAACCCTTTGGATTTTCTGCTGTAATTTCTCCTAACAGTGTGGTGTGATCTTCAATTAAGTCCCTAAAAATCGACAAACACTATGATGTTAAATAATAAGAGTTAGACTTCTCGTCATTCCTGAATACCTTGTTTAAACCTGAACAGTCCAGTTTGTGACCTCCTGTCTTTACTAACTTGCTGATCCTCCTTTATCTCTAATGACCTCCACCACACATTTCCTGCAGCTGTTGCTCAGTTTTCAATTTTACTTCCTTCCTCCTTTCCAGAATTTTCAGTTCCTTGATGTCTCTGGTGGTATCGCTGCTGCCTCGCAGTTAGGAGACCCGGGTTTACTTCCCAGGTCCTCCTTGCGTGGACTCTGCATGTTCTCCCCCGTGTCTGTGTGGGTTTCCTCCCACAGTCCAAAGACATGCAGGTTAGGTGCATTGGTGATCCTAAATTGTCCCTAGTGTGTGTGCTTGGTGTGTCTGTGCCCTGCGGTAGGCTGGCACCCTGCCCTGGATTTGTTCCTGCCTTGTGCCCAGTGTTGTCTGGGATTGGCTCCAGCAGACCCATGTGACCCTGTGTTAGGATATAGCGGGTTGGACAATAACTGACTGACTGATGTCTGTGGGATTCCTTGAATGATCAGCTGACTTGAGGTAAAGCTCTGTGTTCTGATTGGCCAGTGCAGAACACCAGTTTAGTTCATTTTAAGCCTTTCTCTTGTAGATTTCTTCTTTTCTAACTGCCTCAACGGGTTGTCTTTAGATTCGGTGGTGGGTTCAGAGTGTTTGGTAAAGCACATTCGTTTAGTATCCCAAACAGCGGCTTGTCCCTATTTTTTATTACATCGATATCTAGTTCAGTATTGCTTTGGTGGAGATGTCTAATAGTTTGGTGTTCAGGTGCAATTTTTTGTTTTTCTTGCATATACACTTTTTTCATTTTTAATTTTTTTTTGTGAATTCTTTGGTTTTTATTGTGTGTAGTTTTTTTCGTGACTGATTTTGTTTTTTCTTTCTCTTCTCTTAAGGAAGGCCACGGTTTTGAGTATATACATTTTTATCTTTATTTTTAATTTTGGGACTGGAAAATCCACTGTATATTTTGCTCGCTATTTTTGATTGGGACATTTTTGTTTTTGTGCACCTGTAAATAAAACCCACTTTTGTTTTGGAGATGCCACCTTTCTGTGTCTGTGTTTCCATATCTGACTTTTCTCAAATCTGATCCTGGTCAGTCCTGAACTACAAGATGCCCACCGTGTAGTTTGGTGCCAACCTTGCCAATACATGGGGTGTCACAATCTGGCTTTGTTCTTCTTCTGAGAGTGAAGGATCATACTTGACATTGTAGTGCCTCTCCTCTGTGCCCTGTGCTTCAGGAATGGTGTAAAGCAACATTGTCTGATGTTGTAGTCACTGTCACCTGGCACAAGTAATGACTTGATTGATGTTACAATGAATAGTTCAGGTCATATTAGACACTGAGGGGTCAGCAGGTTACTTCACCAATGCAAAGTTCACCACGTACAACATCACATCTTCCAATGCTACTCTGCCTCAAAAAAAATGAATCACGGGTTGAGCGAGGCCACGGAGACGTGACGTTTGTCAGTCACATCTTGGATGACTTGTGTATTAATGGAGTGTCACTGCTTACGGTTAACAAAAGCAGCTTCAATCTTGCTCAGTGTCCCTATTGCAATATGGGTGCAGTGTAGTGCTTCGATTGAGTTAGGAGAGCTGGACACGGCTACTGATTACTGTTTTATGTTGTCAGAAACATGTCATGTGTTATGTGTGTACACCCACACCATACGAACACCTCATGTAGTGCATTAGCAGTCAGTTAATGACTTCCAGCTCAGCAGACATAATGGAGTGAAGCTTAGCCGAGATACTGTTGAGGTGTCAGCCAGTTCACTGAGAAGTGACAACACCTAACCGAGATAAAGTGATGACAAAACAGAATTTCTTTAGTGCAAATACGTATCATTGGCGCTCTTAAAGGGAACTAAAATACAGTCTGTACATCATAGTCATCATTTCTGAGGTGTCATGTTTGTCACATCAACGCACCTTATAAGAACAGCTCAGTGAAATGAATTATTATTCTTGCGAGCTGTCATTTAGCTGGTTTGGTTGCATTTTACTATTTGATCAAAGGTGTCGTCATTTCCCAGTTTCTCTGTAATATTATGTATGTATGCATTGGTCAGAGTTGCACTAAATATAAGTTATTTCCCCTGTCAAGTTTTCTTTTGTAAATCTCAATATTTGAATGGGCATATACTCATGTTCAGTCTCATTTTGTGTCTACTCAAGCTTTATAAAGGAGGGCTCAGGACTTTCACTAGTCTACCTATAGAGAGATCTCACCCCAGACAGCCTGACTCCAAACTCAACTGGAGGCTTCAGCACTCACAGGCCCAAAATGGATTGCTGGCTTAGATAATTATAATAAAGCTCTTATCAAATGTAAAGAACCGCCAATATAAGAGCTAGGGTGGTCCTTCAGAAGTGACATTAATGTGGCCCTGTCTCTTAGTGTCTCACCCACAAAACACAAAGATATTTGGATAATTGATAACACAATATAAACAAAACATGAAATCACATAACTAAAATGAAAGGGCAAGAAATATTTGAAAAACAACAAAAGCACTAAATAAGCAAAGATGTTCTTTGGAATGCTTTTATTAGCTTTTCCAGCTTTATTCTTATCTCCCTTTCATATAATGTTCTCTTCACAATCTTTAAGAGTTATCTTGATGTGATGTTGAGACAGCTTAGCTGTTAGGTAAACCAACAAGCTTGATGGTCTGATGAATGGTCTCCTCGTCTGTTACATTTCTTATGTTCTTGTTCTGTATGTTCATGAGCAAATCTTTATTGAGAAGAGACGGCTTTGTCAGTGTAATGGGCTAGAATTCAGTATTCTAAAAAAAATGACATTTTGGTGTGTTGCTTAGTGTCATGGGCTATAAACCAGTGTTTTAAAGAAAAGGCAGAATTTCTGGAAAATGATGGCTGATGGCTATCTACAGGACACAAATATTTACCTGTCTTGCTAAAGAGTCACCTGCTTTGAATAGTCAGCCTGCTTTGATTTAGTATCTCGTCTACACACAATGTGGGGATACACAACTGTCTGCTTCCTTGGAAAATTAACAAGTTCTGGGGACATTGGTTTCTAATCAAGTACTCAAAGTAAATGTGTTTACACTATTTGTTATACAGAGGAGATTGGCTTGCACCATTGTTTTCACTGATTACCATGTTCATCTATGCAGAAATTGAAGTATATATATATTTCTGGGAAAAGGAGAATAAAGGTAGAAGAGAACAGAGAAGTATGGTCTGAGACTTGGGACTGCTGTCTGTTTCTTTTATGTTTTACACCATATTGCTGTGGCTACACCCTGTAGCAACAGTGACTTGTACCTGGCCCAGGTTCCCCTAGGCCTGAGGTCGGTAACATCAGCACCCACATTGCTTCCCTGTTTCTGTCTGAGTGCCTCCAAGCCACACCTCCAGTCTCCTCTCATTGGTTGAACACCTCACTTGACGGGACTGTAAAGGTTTAAATGACGTGTTCAGCATTGACAGTCCAGTTGTTTGTGTGTTATGAGTTTAGGTTGATTGTGTTTGTTAGTTATTGTAGTGCAGTTGAAGATCAGACCACATTCTCAGGAGGAATTTGGGATGAAATTCAGGAGATTATGAAGAGTTCACAAACTTTTTTCTTGCATCTGTGGAGATATTTAAATTAAATTGAAGATTTTAAACAACACATTCTCAGAATGTGTTCTGTCTTTAGCTAACAGTTTGGTGTTTGGCCTGTTTGTGTTGTAATGTGTACAAATTCTTTACACAGTGGGTCACAGACACATGGAGTAAGTGACCAAGTAGTGTGTTAGACAGTAGGAGTTTAGGGGCTTTCAAAACTCAACTTGATGTTATTTTAGAAGAATTAAGTGGATAGGGCTGGTGAGCTTTGCTGGGCTGAGTGGCCTGTTATCGTCCAGATTGCTCAAACAGATCTGCAGTCGCCTGAGGGAGAAATTATAGACTTGTTGCTATCTCGGCTCTTCACTTTCCTTTTTGCTTCCTCTCCCCAGGCAGGGTGCCAGCCCACCGCAGGGCACACACACACCAGGGGCCTCATGTATAACGCCATGCGTAGAACTCACACTATAACATGGCGTAAGCACAAAAGCGGGATTGTGCGTACGCACAGAAAAATCCCGATGCAGGAATCTGTGCGCACGCATACTTTCACGTTCTTCCACTACATAAATCCCGATCAGCGTCAAAAGTAACGCACGTGCACGCGCCTTCTGTCCCGCCCCAACTCCTCCCAGAATTACGCCTCTTTGAATATGCAAATCAATATAAATAGCCTTCTGTGAAAAGACAATGGGAAAAGCACAGGGGAAAATAAGAATTTCAGCGAATACCAAGTGGAGGCAAAGGAAAAACGTACTATTTGTTGGTTTAAACAGTGGTATAAGCAACAAAAGGAAGCTGATCGAGTGACAGAGTGTCAGAGAAACTCGAAAGATCGAGTTCACAAAGTCGCACAGTGCCCGAAATAAAAAAGAAATCACATATCAATTTCGGCTTGAAAAGGCGAGTCGTAGCCCACCGTCTGAGTGTCATATGAAAGCTTATTAGGGTACAGACAAAAAACATAGGCACACAGTGGGGAAAAAGCACGAAATGTCAACTTTAATCTCGAAATTTCCACTTTAATCACGTAGTTTATTTTGCCATTAAAGTAGAACATCATAAACTTCATCTTAAAATCATTTATTTTACTAGTTTCTCAAGTAGCATGTTAAATGCTTTTTTCTGTGTTTGATCTTCTATGTGCTCTATGTGTGTGAATCACTACGTGCTTCCGTTCTTTGTCTTTCTCCGACAGGACACAGAATCCATTACATTCGAGATATTACAGCTGTCTGAATAATTAAAATACTGAGATGTATACGTGATATCATTTTCATGATGATCGGAATGAAAGCATGTTATTAAACATGGGAACACGGTGGCGCAGTGATTGTTCATATCTCACGCAAGAGGCTTGCTGCGCCATGTGCGACCTTCGATGAAATAATTTATTACAGAAGTGCTGTCTCTTTCAAACGTACTAACCTCCAATTCCTGTCCATACTTTTCTTTCTCCAATCGCCACACAATCAGCTCTGTAATAGACGTTAAGCCATTTGTAAGCTTAAAACGCTGATTCTTCAAAACTTTTAAGGAACATTGAAATATCTTCGTAGTACATGTTTAATTATTCTACAGTATTCGTCTATCCTTCCAGTGTCGCGTCACCACCAGCAAGAATACAGCGCAAGCAGGAGCTATCCTTGAACCAGCTATACACTGCGGCACCGTGTCTTCACATGTTTAATTATTAGCAATACAGATTATTTAAATGAAGTTAAAGTTTTATCTGTATACTATAAGCAACATATTTTGCTGCATTTCATCTTAAAAATGATATTGTCATCATACGCGCTTTATAAAGTAGCGCAGGTTGTGGAATATTATAACTGTAGTGCAAGTTTACAGTGAGGTGATTGAGTGCGTTTATAGTTCTTGGGATGAAACTGTTTCTGAAATGCGAGGTCCGTACAGGAAAGGCTTTGACGCTTTTTGCCGTGGTTGAGGTAGTGTGTACTTGAAACTGTATACCGATAATTCTCTTTCCGATCATCTGCTGCTGTGATTCACACTCAGATACAGTGATATAAATACTCCGAGTGGTGCAGTAAGAGTAATATGGAAAAAGATGATCTGCTGTGGCAACCCTTAACGGGAGCAGCAAAAAGAAGAACAAGATGCAGTGAGCGTAACAACGCTAAAGCAGTTCTGGTATTTGGAATACTATGGCTATTCCCTGGCCCATTATATTGCAGCAGGTTAATTACAATCAGATGCATTACACTAATAAACAGTATGCAGTTAATTTCAGTGTATTTATAAAGCCACGTCAGGAATGTGGGTCTAAGAAAGAAAGGATGAGCACACAGGAACAGTAGTTTGACCATTCTGTGGACCATTATATTGTTACAGGTTAATTACAATCAGATGCATTAAATTTATGAACGATATGCGGTTAATTTCAGTGTATTTGACAAAGCCGCCGCCGTGGATGTGGATCTAAAAAAGAGTAACCACACAGGAACAGTAGCACTGCTTTGACGCTGGGTGCCGCCAGTCTGTAAAACCGAGCGGAGAAATTGCGTACGCCAAGGTATGAGTTACCGTGGAAATGTGCGTGGCTTTACGCCAAGTTTAGGTTTTATACATCACGATTTGAGCGTGGAAACGGGAGTACGCAACATTTCTGTGTGTACGCACCGTTTATACATGAGGCCCCAGATGTGGTGGGAAGCGAACCCAGATCTCCTAACTGCAAGGCAAGGTAAAATACATTCAATGACTAAAAAAGAAACAAAAAAAAGGTATGGAAAATTAAATCCAAGATATAAGATCCAGTCTTTCGAGGGTAGCAGGCAGTGTGGTGGAGTCTTTAAGGCTTTGAATGGCAAACCCTGATGTTGTTGGCTCAAATCCCAC
>NW_026261616.1:35000-62480 GCF_900747795.2 Erpetoichthys calabaricus | reverse complement strand
ATACACATATATATATATATACATACATACATATACATATACACATATACATATATATATACATACATACATATACATATACACATATACATATACACATATACATATATATATATATACATACATACATATACATATACACATATACATATACATACATACATACATATACATATAAATATACACATATACATATACATACATACATATACATATAAATATACACATATACATATACATACATATACATATACATACATATACACATATATATATATATATATATATATATACATACACACACACACACACACACATATATATACAGATATCATATAGATATACACATATATTTTATATATAGATATACACATATATTTTATATATAGATATACACATATATTTTATATATAGATATATATATATATATATATATATATATATATATATATATATATATATATATATATATATATATATATATACATATACACACATAGATGCACTTACAATAACATAGAAATCAATATAAACAACATTAACATCATTATCATATGAGAATATGAAGTAATATATAAGAAGCACATTTCATATAAATATAAATTATTAAACAGTAAAATCTTCTTCTGTAATTTGCTACCGTGGCTATTTGTTTGTCTGTCCAGGATTTTAAATCACCTGTAGCTCGCAAACCGTTTCACGTATTGACTTGAAATCTGGTACACATATAGTACGTCACGTCTGCTATCCGCTTTATGGGTGATGATTGTATTACTCTTTTTATCTTTATTTTATTTTATTGTAGAATTAACTCCTATTTGCGCACACCAGGGCGGCCGTGGGCGGATGCGTATAGTGTATTCACTCAATGTTATCGTGCATTGCGCTGTCACTGGTATTTTGATAAAAGAATTTGAACAACATATAAGAAGCGTATAAATTATTAAACAGTAAAACATTAACATTTAAGAAGTAAAGTTACACTGAGTCCTACTGCAGTGCCTTCGGGTATACCTCATTTTTTCTTTGCCCATTACATGCTTAAATGTATACATTTTTTGGTGTACCTACCCGAGAACACACGACATATAACCGACCGTGGGAGAAGCATGGATTTTAAACACGCATTGAGTTCATCTGCTGGTCTCCCTCGTGGAATAACTGGTAATGTTTGACTAAAATCTACAACGAGTAAAACGATATTACCTCCTTTTTTTTTTTTTTTTTTTTTACGATCTCTGAGATCTTGCTTTTTTCGGTTCAAAGCTTCATAAGCTCTTTTATGTTCCATGGTGTACTTATCCCAAACCATCATCTTTGAATGTTGCAAGACTTTCGCCTTGTACGTAGATCGACGTGCCCTCTTTTAATTGCGAGAAGCAGATATATATAGCCAAATTCTCGCGCTTCGTTGCGGCGAAGTACTGCTTTTAATTTTTTATTAAGAAGAAAAGAAAACCTTTATAAATGGATCGAAAATATACCAACAACAATTTGTTAAGGATCTGTTTTTTTGTGAAGCTCCCTTTTCACAGCTGTCGCGCTACGGCGTGTGTTTCGTTTATTTGACAGTATGTAGATCGTGGTAATTAAATTCATGGCATTCGTTTTCTGAATCACAATCTGATTGTATGGGTGGTTACCTGCCAGGTCACGCTTGTGGTTTCTCAGCAAGTCGCCTTACGTCCGCCACGTGCCCTCTTTCTGTTATTTTTTGTTCTTCGCAGTTTGCGGCTCTTCCTTCATTTCTCCCTACTGCGTTCTTTTATTTCGCGAATATGTTATTGCAATCCGCAGCGGGAGCGTTTCTATAAACTTAATTTAAACTTACGTTTTACACCGTGCTTTGTTTCCCTTATGAAGATGCTGGTATGGTTCACTCGCTCGCTTCTTATTGTTTCGCTCCCTTCTCAATTGTTTAATGATTTTTTTGTTCTTTGCTGTTTGCGGCGCCAGAGTTGAAGCCCCTAACGTTGCGGTCAGCAAGTCGGCTAACATCCGCCATGTGCCGTCTTTCAGTTGCGAGAAGCATATCATAGAATGGTTTTAATAGTTTACTTTGAAATAATGCAAAGAATATGCGACACGTGTTTCTCCCTAATTCTGGACTCATCAGGCGTGCACACTCACTGCATCTGCTCTCGGGAATTGAATCTCGAACATCAGCGCCAGAGGTAAAGCCCCTAACGTTGCGCTACGGCGTGTGGTTCGTTTATACCTCGTGTCTTCTCATTAAACTTTTATCTCGCGAATATGTTATTGCAATCCGCAGCGGGAGCGTTTCTATAAACTTAATTTAAACTTACGTTTTACACCGTGCTTTGTTTCCCTTATGAAGATGCTTGTATGCTTTACTCGCTCGCTTCTTATTGTTTCGCTCCCTTCTCAATTGTTTAATGAATTTTTTGTTCTTCGCTGTTTGCGGCTCCTCCTTCATTTCTCCCTACTGCGTTCACAGTCTTTTCAGGTGATTACGTGGGAGGCGTGATGACGTGACACTCAACTCCTCCTCCCACGGCCATCGAGCTGCCGTCCATTACAGTATATTGTGAAAAAAGAGGTTCCAGTCATGACCATTACGCGCTGAATTTCGAAATGAAACCTGCCTAACTTTTGTAAGTAAGCTGTAAGGAATCAGCCTGCCAAATTTCAGCTTTCCACCTACACGGGAAGTTGCAGAATTAGTTATCAGTCAGTCAGTCAGTGAGGGCTTTGCCTTTTATTAATTAGTATAGATACTAGGTCTGTTATCCATATTTGCCTGTGAAATTTCCTAATTGTCTCAGTTATACTGCGAAGGGTTAACTGGACATATCAGAAGTACTATGTAAGTAACTAAGTACATTTTTCTATACAATATTTGTTTTGTTTTTCCCCCGGAGACTAAAAGTACTGGATCACTGGCACTTGTTACTCTTGAAGATGCTACATACAATTCTTGCTTTTCCAAGTGACTTGGGTTTTGCGGATGATCTCTGTAAAACACAATATTCCAGTAAACTGTATTCTTCCTAATTCGAACAGATGATTGAAAGGAATAATGGGAATTTTGGGTATGAATATAATTTCATCCTGTGAAAATGATAGCTTCAGTGAGAAATGAATGTAACACTTTCATCTGGAATCTATTGTTGCAATGTTTTGGAGGATTTAGACCAAAACCAATACACAGTGAATCGTGGTTTACTTTAACTTACAAAATATATCATTGACATTTGTAGGCTGAACATTTATTGGGCCCATGCAATGAACAGAACGTTTTATGCATTTTACAGTTAAGAATACTTCAAAATAAATAATACTGTGACTTATTTACAAAGTCCACCTAGTTTTTGTTGTATCCAGGGCTTGTAGTGGGCTGTCATGAGTTAACGGCAATTCCCTGTTTCTGCTTTGCGAAGCAACATATCACGGTCTGAACTCAAAGAGGATACCCCAGTTCTCTGCAATACTGCACACACACCACCAAGGGCCTACACTCCCAGAGTATCCTCATTCTTTGTAGCATATGTATAAAAATGTGCTAGAAAATAAAATCCAACTTGAACTTGTTTGCATTTCATTCCACATCATCAGGAGTAAGAAGAAGATGACAGAATAGGAAGTATTGCATGTACACAAGGACACCATTTGCAACCACATCTTCTTTGAACTTTGTCTAACTTTCCTTTGTCCAACATGCAGCTCATGTTCAATATAGCACGTCACCGTGTCTCTTTTGCTGTTAAGGGCACCTGCTCTTCTTCAGTCATCTGAATGAACTGCAAGCCCCATTTCCCAGTGCCGAGTCAAATAAAAGGATTTAATACTTAAGAATATTAATGACATTTATTAAGTGTTACTAACACTTGCCTATTCTGTTTCTCTCTGTAATCTCATGTGAAACTTTGTGCCACTTCTCTACTGCCACGTTGTTTGCCTGCCTATGGAAAAGTCATCTCAGATAAAGGCGCACTGGAATCAACGGGGACCTTCTATCAGATTGGCTGGCCCAGCACTGACTCAGCTACAGAATGGCCAGCAGAGGGGATGCAGCTAGTTAGCCGAGGTCTCCAGGACTGTGTCTGGCTTGTCTGACTCCTTTCTACAATCTGGCTGTGGTTCTACAATTCATTGATGAACAGGTATTGATGTATTTCATTTATGTTAATTAGTATCAACTTTATTTTTGCTTTATTTGAACAAACCTGTATTCTCATATGTGACAGTTCTGTAATAAGTGAGTGGTTCAATCTGTTCTTGAATTTTGCCTTGGAGTTTGTACTATTATATTGTATTTCTAAGTTGGTAATGAAAGAGTGGCCATCTAGCTCTGTGAAGAGGATTACTAGTGTTCTGTTTTGTTTAATGTATTTATCGTCTTAGGAGTTTTACTTCTTAAGGCTGACAAGGGTGTCAAGGCTGGGGGTCTGTAAAAAATGGGCAATTGAAGACCATTGACGTATTCCTTGGGTGAATTTGTGGTGTAGAAGAAATAAATAGTTGTTGTAAGTCAAGTCAAGTCAACTTTATTTATAAAGCACTTTACATACAACAGCCGCTGACCAAAGTAAGAATACCCCACTCACTACAACAGCATTATTACTGACAAATACCAATGAGTAAAATTTAAAAAAAAAAAAAAAAACACAGGTTGGCCGATTTTTTTCATCCATAGCGTTAGCAAACTTCAATTAAAATCAGTCAACAAATTTTTGAGATTTTGGGTGTTTCCTGCCAAATTTTAGCTTTTTAACTAAATTTCAGCTTTTTACCTAAACATGAAATAATGTTTTTATTGATGAGTGATGAGTAAGTGAGATAATTTTGCACAGTGTTTATCTTGATGACTGACTGCAACTTTGCAATTATTGTGTCTGTGTGTATATATATATATATATATATTATATATATACACACACACATACATAAAGCTGAAATTTGGCAGGATGGCACATCTAGGGCAGTGGGTATCCATTGATCTGGGCTTTATGACAGAGTGACAAGACAGACGGGCACCAAAAGGACACTCAGAATGTGAGAAACAATCCTTTCTGGTCTGATAAAACAAAGGTTAACATCATGTCTGGAAGAAACCAGGCAGGGCTTATCACCTGTGCAATGCCATTGTAATGGTGAAGCATGTTGGTGGCAGCATCATGCTGTGGCGTTGCTTTTTTGTCAGCAGGGACTGGGAGACTAGTCGGGCTGAGAGAAAGCTATACTGAGTAAAGAACAGAGATATCCTTAATGTAAACCTACTCCAAAGTGCTCTGGATCTCAGACTGGGCCAGAGACCTTAAGCACAGGGCAAAGACAACACAGGAGTAGATTAGGGACAACTCTGGGAATGTCCTATAGCTGCACAGCCAGAACTCAGATTTGAACTGAATGAAATATCTCTGGAAATACCAGAAAACAGCTGTCCACTGATAGGTTTCTATGTAACCTGACAGAGCTTGAGAGGATCTGTTGAGAAGAATGGCATAAAAACCCCAAATTCAGATCAAGTCATACTCAAGAAAACTGCAGATCATGAATAATGTTAACGTTTACCCCCCCCCCCCCCCCGGGTGGAATTGAAGAGTCGCATAGTTTGGGGGAGGAACGATCTCCTCAGTCTGTCAGTGGAGTAGGACAGTGACAGCACTCTGTCGCTGAAGCTGCTCCTCTGTCTGGAGATGACACTGTTTAGTGGATGCAGTGGATTCTCCATAATTGATAGGAGCCTGCTGAGCGCCCGTCGCTCTGCCACAGATGTCAAACTCTCCAGCTCCATGCCTACAATACAGCCTGCCTTCCTCACCAGTTTGTCCAGGCGTGAGGCGTCCTTCTTCTTTATGCTGCCTCCCCAGCACACCACTGTGTAGTTTTGCTGGTGTTCAGGTGTAGGTGGTTTGAGTTGCACCATTTAACAAAGTCCTTGATGATGTTCCTATATTCCTCCTCCTGCCCACTCCTGATGCAGCTCACGATAGCAGTGTCGTCAGCGAACTTCTGCACGTGGCAGGACTCCGAGTTGTATTGGAAGTCTGATGTATATAGGCTGAACAGGACCGGAGAAAGTACAGTCCCCTGCGGCACTCCTGTGTTGCTGACCACAATGTCAGACCTGCAGTTCCCGAGACGCACATACTGAGGTCTGTTTGTAAGATAGTCCACGATCCATGCCACTAGGTATGAATCTACTCCTGTCTCTGTCAGCTTGTCCCTAAGGAGCAGAGGTTGGATGGTGTTGAAGGCGCTAGATAAGTCTAGAAACATAATTCTTACAGCACCACTGCCTCTGTCCAAGTGGGAGAGTGATCGGTGTAGCATATAGATGATGGCATCCTCCGCTCCCACCTTCTCCTGGTATGCGAACTGCAGAGGGTCAGGGGCGTGTCGTACCTGTGGCCTCAGGTGGTGAAGCAGCAGCCGCTCCATGGTCTTCATCACATGTGACGTCAGAGCGACAGGCCTGAAGTTGTTCAGCTCACTAGGACGTGATATCTTTGGGACTGGGGTGATACAAGATGTTTTCCAAAGCCTCGAGACTCTCCCCTGTTCCAGGCTCAGGTTGAAGATGCACTGTATAGGACTCCCCAGCTTCAGCGCACAGACCTTCAGTAGTCGTGGCGATACTCCATCTGGACCCGCTGCTTTGCTGGCACCAAGTCTCCTCAGCTCTTTGCTCACCTGCGCTGCTGTAATTGTGGGTGAGGATGTCTCTCCTATGCTGGTATCAGCAGAAGGATGGGTGGAGGGTGTAGTACTCCAAGGTGAGAGTGGGTTAGAGTGGTCAAACCTGTTAAAGAAGTTGTTCATTTGGTTTGCTCTCTTCACATCTCTCTCGATGGTGGCACCCCGCTTCGAGCTGCAGCCAGTGATGATCTTCTTCCCATCCCACACTTCCTTCATGCTATTATTCTGCAACTTCTGCTCCAGCTTTCTCCTGTACTGCTCCTTCGCCGCCCTGAGCTGGATTCTGAGTTCCTTCTGCATGCGCTTGAGCTCATGCTGATCACCACCTTTAAAAGCCCTTTTCTTCTGGTTCAAAAGGCCCTTGATGTCACTTGTAATCCATGGCTTTTTGTTAGCATAGCAGCATACTGTTCTTACTGGAACTACAATGTCCATACAGAAGTTGATGTAGTCAGTAGTGCAGTCAACAACTTCCTCAATATTCTCACTATGTGATCCCTGCAGGATATCCCAGTCCGTAGTTCCAAAGCAGTCCCTCAGAGCCTGCTCTGCTTCAGGGGACCACTTCCTGAATGAGTGTGTGGTTGCAGGTAGTTCCCTCACTCTTGGTTTGTAGTGAGGCTGAAGCAGAACCAGGTTATGATCTGCTTTCCCAATCGCAGGCAGCGGGATGGCGCTGTATGTGTCTTTAACGTTTGCATACAGTCAACAGTCTTATTTCCCCGGGTGTTACAGTCCACATACTGGGAGAAGGCAGGTAATGTTTTGTCCAGCGTCACATGGTTAAAATCTCCAGGAATTAGCACAAGCGCCTCAGGGTGCTGCGTTTGTAACTTAGCAACAGCAGAATGGATGATGTCACTCGCTATCTCCACATCCGCCCGAGGAGGGATGTAAACAATAACAACAATGACGTGTCCAAACTCTCTGGGCAAGTAATAGGGACGCAAACTTACGGCCAACAGTTTGATGTCCCTACAGCAAGTGGAGATTTTGATGTTTACATGTCCAGAGTTTCACCACTTTGTATTGACATAGAGAGCAAGTCCTCCTCCTTTGTGCTTCCCGCAGGTACTTGCATCTCTGTCCGCTCTAACTGTGCTAAACCCGGGTAGCTCCACGTTAGCATCAGGGATGGTGGTAGTTAGCCACGTTTTGCAAAAGTACAACAAACTGCATTTTCTGTAGGTTCTGACATTTTTCACCAGTGCAGCCAGTTTGATGATCTTATTTGGTAGTGAGTTCACATTTCCCAGGATCACAGAAGGCACAGAAGGCTTAAAATGCCACTTTCTCGGAAGCCGCTTCATTTTTAGCTTAGTGCCGGCTCTGCTGCCACGATACCGACTTCTTAATTCGTCGGGTAAATAGGGAACTACACCGACACTGGCATTTGTTCTCAGCGCTTGAAGTTGACTACCTGAATAGACGAGTCTCAGCGTGTAAAAATCCATATCCACGTTGTAAAAGTAAAAGTGTCCAGGGAACGAATCCACATAAAAGAAAGTGATAGGAGTGATCAATAAAAAATAATAAAGAGAAAAATAAAAGGTAGAAAAAAAAGTCGTACACGGAGCTGCTGAAAAGGTTACCACTCTCGGCGGTGCCAGAGTCATACAGTACTAAGAAGTACTAAGTACTAAGTAAAGGGTCTGAATACCTATGTCAATGTAAAATTTCAGCCCACGAAGAACGGTCAGCTCAGCAAGTAAACAACAAAAGAAAGGCTGAAAGAAAGAACAATACGACCAACAAAAAGAATGAGGTCAAAGTCCCTTGCCATTTAATAAAGACTGTTCCTACTAATGTTTATGCACTACTGTTCTAGCGCCCGTTATTGTAACGGGATAAATGACTAGTATTTAAATATATATTGCAGATTTTTTGCTGGTTCGCGGATTTCTGCGGACAATGGGTCTTTTAATTTCTGATACATGCTTCCTCAGTTGGTTTGCCCAGTTGATTTCATACAAGGGATGCTATTGGCAGATGGCTGAGAAGCTACCCAACCAGAGCGCGTATTACGTATTAAATAAAACTCCTGAAATATATTGTGAACACGGGGGCTGTTCGCACCCCTAGAGGATACGGCTGCTCCTCAAAAAACACTGAAAGACTGCCTTCACATTGCTGCCATCCTTGCTGGGCTTTCATATGGCTGCTTTGTCAAGCGATATGCTTCCTGCACGGTGCTTCGCATACTTAAAAGACCAAACAGCACGTATTGATTGTTGATTGTTTATTTTTCTCTCTCTCTTGCTCTGACAATCTCTGCTCCTGACGGAGGGGGTGTGAGCAGGGGGGCTGTTTGCACCCCTAGACGATACAGACGCTCGTCTAAAAATGCTGAAAGATTATCTTCACATTGCACCCTTCCGGCTTTGTCAAGCAACATTCACATTGCTGACATCCTTGCTGGGCTTACATATGGCTGCTTTGTCAAGCAATATGCTTCCCACACGGTGCTTCGCATACTTCAAAGCTTGAACAGCACATATTGATTTTTGATTGTTTGTTTTTCTCTGTCTCTCTCTCTCTGACATTCTCTGCTCCTGACGGAGGGGGTGTGAGCAGAGGGGCTGTTCGCACACTGGCGTAGAGGATACGGATGCTCGTCTAAAAAATGCTGAAAGATTACTTTCACATTGCTCTCTTCCTTGCAGCTGCTTTATACGGCGGTGCTTCGCATACTTAAAGCCAAACAGCCCTATTGATTTTTGATTGTTTGCTTTTTTTCTCTCTCTTTCTCTCTGACATTCTCTGCTCCTGACGCACACTCCTTTGAAGAAGAAGATATGTTTGCATTCTTTTAATTGTGAGACGGAACTGTCATCTCTGTCTTGTCAGGGAGCACAGTTTAAACTTTTGAAAAAGAGACAAATGTTTGTTTGCAGTGTTTGAATAAAGTTCCTGTCTCTCTATAACCTCCTGTATTTCTGTGCAAATCTGTGACCCAAGCATGACAATATAAAAATAACCATATCAACATATGGTTTCTACTTCGCGGATTTTCACCTTTCGCGGGGGGTTCTGGAACGCAACCCCCGCGATCAAGGAGGGATTACTGTATACGTTTTAATCTGTTAAAGTAAGCCTGGTTTCACATTTTTTCAAAATCAAAATAATTTCAACTATGTTTCACTCAATATCACATATATACAATAAACAACGGGTACATTTTCAGCTGAATTTAAACACAGTTTTTGTATAAGAGAAATTAAATTTCCAGATTAAAGTTTACAAAAGAAGTGAATAAAAATGCACAATGTTAGATATTTCATTAATTCAGTGTCCATATTAATGTAAAAATGATAAGTAATACATTCAATTTTCAGTAATTTCTTAAAAGTATTTAATATACATACTATCTGGTATCGCAGACTTTTCCCTTCATGCTCCTTGAATGACTCTAGAAATATGGTAATAAACTTATCCAATTTCTCTGAATGCTTTCCAAGGAATTCTTTAACATCCTCTATGTTTTTAAGACTATAGGAAAACGCTGCTGGAACAGACTCCACTGAAAGACAAATAACAATAAAACATATATAAGAAAGCTTATATTTAAATTCAGAATAATTAAGACTTGCTTTAAGCATCCTTTCCAAAATTTTGAGTCAACCATATTCTAAAAAATTCAAGTGTGACAACAAACTTAAGCGCTGAAATGTCAGTGATGCAAAAGAATGATATTCAGACTCCAAAGAAGGGACCAATAACTGTAAACAAACCAGTACAGTGAGGAGGCAATACTATACCATATATAGTCAAATAAAAAAAAAAAAAACATTATATGCACTGACAATTAATTCAATTAATTTTATATGTAAAAAATATACTCCATAACAATAAAAACAGTACAGTCAATGAATACTCAATGAATGTGGATGGCATTTTAAATTGTGAATAAAGTGTACGTTAAGAAAAATTACCATTTTCGACTACATACTAAATGATTCTATAATTAATTGTGTGCTGAGTATCTATATATAATTCACTAAGTCCATGGCAAGCAAGACGCACGCAAGACAGAGCCCCGCCCACCAACAATTCACTAAGCAGCCGACCATGGCACACGCACTACAGAGCCAACAATTCACGCAAAAGCATTTGCCAAGAACGTTTTCATTAATCAAGAACGAAAGTCGGAGGTTCGAAGAAGATCACATACCGTCGTTGTTCCGACCATAAACGATGCCGACTGGCGATCCGGCAGCATTATTCCCATGACCAGCTGGGCAGCCATTACTCCCACTGGCATGCCTCCGCATAAAGTCAAACTTAAAATTGGTTCAGTCGTCATGCTTCTCAGAAACCTCATGCCAGCAAGAAGTGTCTGTAAAGGCACTAGACTGACTGTTCTCAGCATTCACCGCAATGTACTGGAGTGTAAAACAATCGCAGCTCCTACCTCACAAACTGTCCATATTCCCCGGATTTCCCTGACCCCAACAGATTCAAATTTGCCTTTTACTTTTACACACAGACAATTTCCTGTTAGATTGGCCTTTGCAATGACAATTAATAAGGTACAGGGACACACTTTCAAAACGATATGCCAGTATCTGCCAAAACCAGTTTTCAGTCATGGACAATTGCATGTTGCTCTCTCCAGAGTTCCATCTTTTCATTCAATTACAGTCATATCCTCAAACCCACCCCATTTGGACAACTGCGTCTTTCAGGAAGTGTTCACCCATCAATACAGTAATCCCTCACCTATCGCGGGGGTTACGTTCCAGAGCCCCCCCGCGATAGGTGAAAATCCGCGAAGTAGCGACCTATATTTATTTTATTATTTATACATATTTTAAGGCTTTATAAACCCTTCCCACACTCTTATAAACCTTTCTCACTCTCTTGTTAACCTTTCCCACGCTCTTATAAACACTTCCTATGCTCTTAAACACTTTCTACATTCTTAAACACCTCAGACCAACACTGCACACTGCACGCAGCGATCAGACGTCAATGTGTCTGCACTCGCTTTGTGAAGGGGGGCAGCTGAACTCACGCTGAGCAGAAATGGACTTTGTGCTGCTTCTGCCAAAATGCCTGCTTGTCACTCTGCGCGTTCGGAAGGAGGAGGAAATGTGTGTGGGTTTGTGAGAGTTGAACGCACCTTCGCTCAAACCCCCCCTCCCCGGAAGCTCAGTACGCTCCTGCCACTTCGCATTGTCAAGGGGGTGGGGAGCTGAATGAACGCTAAGGAGAAGTGGACTTTGTGCTGGCTTTGTGCTGCTTGTCGCTCTGCATGTCAATAATTTAAAAGCCTGTACAGTACATCACCAATTTTCCTGTCTCACTGTCTTGTCTTGCCTGAAGTTAAAATGTTTTATAATAGTGAGATGTTACTCATATCCTTAGCCCAACATCCACATATCATATGTGTTAACAAAGTGTGTTTTATAAGTTTACATGTGTTTAAAGCATGTGGGATGGGTATTTTAAGGCTTAAACTATAAAAATGTTTATTTATATGGTCTTTCTATATCGCAGATTTTCTCCTGTTGCTGATGGGTCTGTAACATAACTTCCGCGATAGGCGGGCAATCACTTGTATTTAAAAACCCGTGAAGTCGTGAATCCGCGAAAAGTGAACCGCGAAGTAGCGAGGGATTACTGTACATAATTATACGGCGTATGCTACGCCGCGGGTTGGCTAGTTAGTTATATTCCAGTTTCATCAAGTGAGTGCGAAAGTGGGTTTTCGCAGATTAGTTGTTACTCCAATTAGAGCCACGTTACTGCCAGGCAATGTCTTCACATTTCTCTTCATACAACTGGTTGGCCCTTCGCTCACTCGCTTTGATCCTGCAGCTTCATGGCTGTTACGAGGATGACAATCAACCATTGATACTCAAAGCAAAGAATGAAAGAGAAAGGACTACATTTGATGAAAACACGCAAAAAGTTTGGAATTTTCTTTAAGACTCAAATTAAAATCTCATTGCTTTGGGGGACTACATAACTTTTTTGTAGAATGTAGAGCTCGTTATTATCCTGCAGTTAATATTCTTTGATTTCGGAAAATTATGTTTGTAATTTTAAAACTGTCAAGCACAATATTATGCAGCAATGATACGCCTACAGAGCACTGCTGCCTCACAATCAGGAGATCTAGGTTCATGTGCCGGGTCCTCCCTGTGGGAATTCACAAAGCATTGTGAGTAAAGTGTTATATAAATGTGAAGAATTGTTATTATTAAAATTGATGAGTTCTCAATTTCAAATTTTAAACGTTGTTTTTCACCAGATCAACAAAACATGTAGCACTAGGACACTCAGCCTCTGTATACCTTCACAGTACCTAAAACTTGATCCAAATGCAAAGTATGTGTTCCGCCACTTTTTTGTTTACAAAAAAGGCACTGCTAATTACACATGTGGTGATTTAAAACAAACCTATATGACCTGAGCGTGCAGTAGATGTTGCATTCATGTGTATTAGCTACTGTTATCACTTGTTATGGGTTTGCACACTGACAGCTTTGATAGCTTCTTTTTTATTCTGCTAAATGCAATTTGTGATGAGCCTTGGTCATATATGACCAAAATATTTATTTTATTTTAAATGGAAACAAATGTTATTGATAATACTGTGCACTATTTTGTTTTTATGCACTTTGAGATGTGCCTAGGTCAAATATGACCAAAAGTTTTATTTTTCTATTTCAAAAGTGGAAAAAAAACATTTGCTACTACAACAGATTCTGTTCAGCTGTAGTTTTTTTTCATGCACTTTTTGAAGTGCCAGTGTGAGATATAACGAAAACTTAAAAGATGAAACAATGAATAACCATACTTGTTTTTCAATTTGTGTTAGTCCATAAAAATTTCTTATTACCTGCTGCTTACAGGACGCTGAAAAATGTCTCACCCAGCTAAATTTCTTGGTTTGAAAAATCTGACCCAACTGAATTTGCAATTGAATAGCCCTGTGCTCTAGGTAATTTTAAACATGTTCTTAACAATACCTACAGTTTACTGCAAGATACGCACACTGACTAAGACTAAATTAATTAGGAAAAGAAACTAATATATTTGAATGCTACTGGACGATGGAAGGAAGCCATAATTAGACAGTGATACAAGAAGCTTCAGAGGCTAACATTGTATTTTATGTACCCAAAAAAGCAATGTGCATTGCTTGCATTTATGCAAAGTCTTTAAGTGTGTTAGTGTTCGGTTTGTAAGTTACTTTTCTGAATAATCATTTACAAAACACTAATTTTTTTTTACTTGCATTTTATTTATATATTTTTATGTGTAACATTTGAAAGAAGTGGATGCATGGAGTCACTGTTGCCACCCCTTTAACCCCAACAGAGAGACACAGGAACACATTACTAACTTTGACAACTGTGAGCTGGCTGCGCCGTAAGATGGCTGCACCGACGAGAGCTCCGAGTCATCTCAGCAAAAGTTATTATTTATTTTTCTTACTACTCACGTCTTTTTGTGCGTTCTACTTTATCACACTTTCAGTATGACCGGCAAACACTATTGGAATTACGTTCATCAGCCAGTTTGGATTTTTCAACAGTTTTTGATATCGCGGACACTGTACTGCCTGGAGCCTTTTGCTTACTCGTGCGACGCCGAAGGAAAACAAAGATGGGGAAACGCGCCGGAGTTCTGTGCCGAACCCGACAGAGAAACAAGAAGCCTCCTCTGCCTAGCATCCTGCTCACTAACGTCAGTCTCTGGACAACAAATTAGATGAGCTGCGCGCACGGATAAAGCACCAGAAAGACATCACAAACTGCTGCGTTTTGCGTTCACAGAGACGTGGTTGGAGCCCAGCGTACCTGACTGCGCAGTCACACCCAGACGGGTTCACAGTTTATCGGGGAGACAGAATGAAGGACTCAGGCAAGTCAAGGGGGAGGGGGTGTGTGCTTTATGGTTAACTCTTCGTTGGCTACGGATGTGTGTGTCTTTAAAAACACACTGCTCACCGGTTCTTGAGCTGCTGACCATTAAAGTTAGACCCTTATACCTCCCGAGGGAGTTTCAGTTCAGTTCTCCTTTTCAGTTGTTTACATCCCCCACAAGCTGATAAAGCTTCGGCTATGGATGAACTGTATGATGTTATCAGTGGACTAGAGAACGCTAACTCAGAAGCAGCATTTATTGTGTTGGGAGACTTTAACAGAGCAAACATGAAGAAAGTTCTCCCTAGATACTATCAGCACATCTCTCCCCCCACAAGAGGTGATCAAACACTGGATCATTGTTACACCTTATTCAAGGACTCCTACAAATCTCTCCCTCGACCAGCTTTTGGAAAAACAGACCATTTTTCTATATTGCTGCTGCCTGCATATAAACAAAGACTTAAACAGGAAAAAACGGTTTACAGGAACATCTACAAATGGAACAGTGAAGCTGAGGGGGTCTTACAGGACTGCTTTGAAACAACTGATTGGGAGATGTTTGAGGATGCAGCAGATGGCAACATCAATGAATTCACAGACTCTGTCACAGGATATATCAGCAAGTGCATTGACGATGTGTCACTAAAACCTCCATTTGCATATATCCTAACCAGAAACCCTGGGTAAATAGGGGAGATCCGGGCTAAGCTCCAAGGCGCGGACCTCTGCCTTTGGCTCAGGGGACTCTGATGCATACAAAGCAGCCAGATACGACCTCCGGAGGTCCATCAAGAAGGCCAAACGGGACTACAGGGACAAAGTGGAGTCAAGCTACCACAGCTCTGACACCAAGCGCCTGTGGAATGGACTGTGCTGCATCACTGACTATAAAAAGAAAAACACAGTTTGTGTTCAGCCCCACTGCATGTCTTGCAGACAAGCTCAACACTTTCTATGCTCATTTTGATGCAGCCAACAAAGAACAGGTGCTATATCCTCAAGGGGGCAGTGAGTCTGTCACTCTGATCCTTGAAACGTCTGATGTGAGAAGGTCCTTCAAAAAGGGTCATCCTCGCAAAGCTCCGAGACCAGATGGCATTCCAGGCTGTTGCCCTCAGGGCGTGTGCTGACCAGCTAGCAGGTGTGTTCACCAACATTTTCAATCTCTCCCTGAGGCAGTCAGTGGTCCCCACTTCCTTCAAGGCATCCACAATCATTCCTGTCCCAAAGAAACCGGTGGTCTCCTGTCTGAATGACTATCGCCCCGGTTGCACTGACATCGGTCATTATGAAGTGTTTCGAGCAACTAGTCAAAGGTTACATCTGCTCCTCCCTCCCTGACACGCTGGAACTTCTCCAATTTGCTTACAGAGCAAACAGATCGACAGAGGATGCCGTTGCGCTAACAATAAACACTGCCCTCACCCACCTGGAAAGAGGAAATACATATGTAAGAATGCTGTTCATAGATTACAGCTCGGCATTCAACACCATCATCCCCTCAAAACTCGTCTTGAAGCTTGACGACCTTGGGTTGGGGACGACCATCTGCAGATGGATTTTCTCTTCCTCACAAACAGGCCCAGGTGGTGAGAGTCGGCAAACACACATCCTCATCACTCATTTAAAACACAGGAGCACCGCAAGGCTGTGTGCTTAGCCCCCTCTTGTATTCCTTGTTCACCCATGACTGTGTTGCAAAACACGGCACAAACACCATCATCAAGTTTGCAGACGACACAACCATCATAGGCCTTATCACTGACAACAATGAGATGGCCTACAGAGAGGAGGTGCTGGCATTGAGTAATTGGTGCCTGGATTACAACTTGTCTCTTAACGTCAGCAAAACCAAAGAGATGATTGTGGACTATCGAAAACAACAAGGCAGAGAACACAGGCCATCTACATCAGCGGCATAGAAGTTGAAAGGATTAACAGCTTCAAGTTCCTCGGAGTAAACATCACCAAGGATCTCTCGTGGACCCTTCATATAGACACTGTGGTCAAGAAAGCTCACCAGCGGGCTCTACTTCCTGAGGAGGCTGAGGAAGTTTGGCATGAATGCCAACATCACCTCAAACTTTTACAGAGTGTGGTCGAGAGTCTGCTGACGGGCTGCATTAACCGTCTGGTATGGGAGCTGCTCTGCCAGCAGCCGGAAATCACTACAGAGAGTGGTGAAGGCAGCAGAGCACATCACGGGCAAGAGTCTTCCTGCCATTGAAGACATTTACCTCCATCGGTTCTTGCGTAAGACAAGCAGCATCATAAAGGACCACAGCCATCCAGCACGCCAGCTGTTCTCCTTGTTACCGTCTGGCAGACGATACAGGAGTCTGGCTGCTCGGACTACAAGACTTAAGAACAGCTTTTACACCAGGCCATTCGACTCCTCAACAGCAACACCTGAACACTTACATACACTTACATTACATCTACATTGCACTACATCTACATTGCACACTCACACCACAAACTGTACCTGCACACACTCAGAATACTGACTGGAACATGCATCTTGCACTTAATGGAATATGCTCTGCACTTATAAAACATTATCTGTGCAATAACTGTCATTTGTACTTGCTGCTCATTCAACTCATATTGCTCCTATAACTTCTTTTAAAACATACACATTTTATTTTATATGGCTTGTCTATTTTAACTTTTAATCTTTTTTTAAGCTTTATAGGATCTAGGCTGAGTGACTTGTTTTTCTCGTCATACTACATTTCATTTATGTTGACCCTGTGTTAACCTATATATGACAAATAAACCTAAACAAGTTAAAAGCACCAAGAATTTACTTTTTATCTTCTTCCTTCTTGTACAGTTGTCCCAAGCACCACCGCCACAAATAAATAAGCACAACTCTCTCTTTCTCACCACACCTCCCAGCGAGCTCCATCCACCTCCACCTACTCTGGCTCGCCTGCTGAGTCTTCAGCAGTCCCCTTATAAAGTCCTTGACCCGGAAGTGCTTCTCTTCTTCCATTCATGTGACTTGCCAGCAATTCCGGGTCAGACGGAGAATTCAAGTTTCTTTGATCAGCCCAGAAGTACTTCAGAGTTTCCATCACTTGTGGTCCCCTAGCACTTCCGAGCTAGGCAGAAACTTTGTCTCCCACCATCTTCCATAGCATCGCCTGGGCGGCACCCACGGTACCCAGCTGAGCTGTGTGCTGAACTCCATGTCACCGCCGCAGTCCAGGGAAGCTGCCATCTATTGTCTTGAGGGAGGCAGTGTCCTGGAAAACCTTTTTTACTTTTTGTTTACAGAACTTTACTCTTAACCTTTTACAAAAGATGCACTACTTAAAGTATTTGCATTTAATGACTAAAATTTCTATTATTTGTTTTCATCAACAAATATTTTAATGCATGAAAAATATCAATTTAAGTAATTTTTATTGAGTTACAGTATAAACTGTTAGGGTGTCAAAAATGATAGAGAATTCCAATGCTTTTCTTAGCATAACATCAAAGTTTGAAATTACTATATTCCTGCAGTAAATCTGACTCTCAGTCCCCTAAACACTAAGTAGCCCACTATTGTGTTATTTATTCCTCCGTCCTGCTCTGGACTGTTGTCGAGTCGATTCATTGGGGCTTCTCATTCCTGCCTACCACTCCAGAGTTATCAGAGTTGCTGTGCAGTTCCATAAGGTCTGCAAAATGGTTGATTCTGCTGGACAGTATGCACATCTTACGCTTGAGATTGCAATGGGCCATGGCCCACCTATTTACCTCTGTGATCTTGCGTCTCCTCCAAAAATATTCTGAAAATTCGTGCTTATCACCCTAAAGGATACATGGACAAGATCGGATAATTGTCTACTACAATGGCCAGCTACCTTCTCCTCAAATTCAGAGATGCAGAGCTCAAGGTAATAGATTGTAGGCCTCCTGGAAGCAAGTCTCATCAAAGTAAGCCTCTAAGAAATCCAACAACACTGTACACTTGCAATGCACTGGTCTCATTCTTACATTTTGCATGGATTATTGTTAGCCCCATTATAAAATTAAAAATTTAATGTATAACATTTAAAAAGACTATATTAGTTGTTTACTACCAACTACTCAAAACTCCTGCACTTGCAGTTAAAAAATTACTTTTACACACCATCTCTCAGCTTATTATCATGTACTTTAAGCTACTAGTTGAATGGATATCTGCACTAAACTTGATTTACCAAACCTCAGTCAGAAGTTTTCTTTCTTTTAGTCATTCAGATATGTGTTCAAACCAAAGTATGTATATAAATTATATCTTTTTATTTACTGAAAGGGCTTTTGTAAAATGACAGATTCTCCCCCAGGTACAAATACATTTATGTATGTCTGTTTCACTAGATAACTCTATCTTTGGATTTTTAAAAAAATTTATCCTGTTCTTTCTATACAACACAACTTCCTACACAATATTTTTATAAATGCCACCTCTTTAAATGTGATATTTACACTTGTGGAAATATATCTACATGAATATTTACTGAATACTTTTATATACACAATCACACATAGATAATCAGAATATGGACAGAAATTTGAATTTTAATATGATTAAGCACTTATTTAATTAAGCAACTTGTATTGCTATGTGATTCTGCACCTTATAAGACTTGATTATTTTTTCAAGTACACTGTAATCTGACAATAAGGTTTAAAAAACCAAGGGTTCATAACCCGAGGTCCGTGGAACCCTAGGGGATCCATAGATGGGTTTCAGGGGGGTCCATGAGGGTGAAATAAAAATTAAAATTTATATTCACTATACAGCATGGTATCTGTTTGATTAAGAGTAGATGTAGTGGCTAATGGCAGTAGAAAAATGTAGTAGTAGTAGCAGATTTGTTTTAATTTGCACAAAAGGATTGTATTTCATAATTATAATGAGTGGCCATTACTTTTGCATAAAAAAAAGGAGCGTTTTGTTTAGATTGGTTTACTTTAAAGTTTAATAATAGTTTGTGTATGACATAAGTATGAGACAATCAAATCTCAGTAAATAAAGTTCATTATATTCATTGCATGCAAAGTTGCGTTTATGTGAATATTTCTGGGGAAGGGGGTCCATAGCTTTCATCAGATTCTTAAGGTGTCCGTGACTCAAAAAAGGTAAGAATTACTGTTTTAAAATGCAGGAATGCACCGATAATCATGGAGTCTTACTTGAACAGTGGGTGTAGAAAAGAATCACTTCACCTTCAAAAATATTAATATTTTGTTGTTTAACCGCCTGAAATGAAGACACACACAAAGATATTTCTCCAGCTGTATTTACTCAATACAACTTGTAACAGCCAAGGTAAAAGATATAGTAGCAACAGTTCAGAAAAAATAGAAGAAAAAAAGAAAACAGAATCACTGAGAGGTTAAAGGATCACCCTAATTCTTAAAAATACTTTAAACTCAATCAGTATAAACTAACCACATTCACCATTGCACCACCTGTGACCAACGGCAATCATTTTGATTAGTTCAGTATAAGAACAGATATTTCTAGAGCATTCCAGTGCTTGGGATTGTGAGAGAATAATTTAGGTAACAGTAGTTAAGTGTTTTGGTTTGCAGTGCATACTGAAAATATGAGCATTTGTTTTAGAAAGTTCATGAAGTGACAGCTGAAATGGTCAAGCCAAACAAGCAAATCTTCCAAGGAGAAGGTTCAAGAAACTGGCCTGATGTAATGCTCTTTAAATGCACCTAGTAAGACATGCTAGTTGGCACATATAGAGTTTTCATAACATAATAATAGCTGAATTCAAGAGTTATTGAAGAACAAGGTTTTAATAGTGAAAGACTTTTATTTCAGGCTGGTTGTGCTCTGTGCTAAAGCACTTCATGTCTTAATCAATCAGAGTATGATAAGTAAGCATTAATTCAGCACTGTTATTCAAATTCAGTTGTCTATAAATATATCCCCTCTGCCTGTATTTGATCATTCTGACCATGATGTAACAGACTGCTGTGATGGATGCTCCCTCTTCAGCACGATGCTGCAAGAGTAGTAAATGACGCAATGAACAGATTTTTTTCTTGCATTTGTTTAGATACATTGTTTGAGATATATATTAATTGGTTTGCATAGATCCGTTCTGATATATAAACACATTGGTTGAGATACATTGGTTTGGATATATACATTGGTTTGATACATCCGTTCACCATATATACATTGGTTGAGATATATATCTTGGTTCATATACATCGGTTTAGATATACATCTTGGTTTAAATAGAACGGTTTAGATATATACATTGAATCAAATACATCCTTTCAGATATATATATATTGATTGAGATACATCCTTTTACATATATAGGTCGGTTCAGATATATACATCGGTTTCAATAGACCAGTTGGGATGGCAGAGCACGGTCACCTAAGTTTAGAGCATCTCCCTTTGATTTCAAAGCACTTTTTTTCCTTTCTTTATTTAAAACACTCACACAAATACCCCGCCTCCTCGCTCTGCTCCGGCTCAATGCACCCGCCTCACTCGCTCCATCATGTCCGTCCCATGACAGATTCTTCTCAAAAGCTAAGTTACTGTCAAGCATTGATCGCAACTGCAGTACTTCCCATTTTTTCACCACATGAAACGTTTGTTTATCATTGGCCGAAAGCCGCCCAGTGATTTCTGTTATTCTGTATTGGCAACATTTCATGAAAGGGCGATCTGCTTCAGCAAGGACATTATTCCCATTTGCTGAAAGGATATTATGAAGGAAAAAACTGGAGTTGCTCCGTTTCTTCAGAATGTTGATCAAGCATAAGCACTCGCACAAGCTGGCACAACAACAGAATATGTAAAATGGGCTATCTGAAATGATTTATATATATCCGAATTACTGTATGTATATATCTATACTAATAAATAAAAGGCAAAGCCCTCACTGACTCACTGACTGACTGACTCACTCATCACTAATTGTCCAACTTCCCGTGTAGGTGGAAGGCTAAAATTTGGCAGGCTGATTCCTTACAGCTTACTTACAAAAGTTAGGCAGGTTTCACTTCGAAATTCAACGCGTAATGGTCATAACTGGAATCTCATTTTTGACAATATACTATAATGGACGGCAGCTTGATGGCCGTGGGAGGAGGAGTTGAGTGTCACGTCATCACGCCCTCCCACGTAATCACGTGAAAAGACTGTGAACTGAGTAAGGAGAAATGAAGGAAGAGCCGCAAACAAGCGAAGAACAAAAAATTCATTAAACAATTGAGAAGGGAGCGAAACAATAAGAAGCCAGAGAGTGAAGCATACAAGCATGTTCATAAGGGAAACAAAGCACGGTGTAAAACGTAAGTTTAAATTAAGTTTATAGAAAACGCTCCCGCTGCGGATTGCAATAACATATCCGCGAGATAAAACTTTAATGAGAAGACACGAGGTATAAACGAACCACACGCCGTAGCGCAACGTTAGGGGCAACAGTTTCAACCATTCTATGATCTGCTTCTCGCAACTGAAAGACGGCACATGGCGGATGTTAGCCGACTTGCTGACCGCAACGTTAGGGGCTTCAACTCTGGCGCTGACGATAGAGATTCGATTCCCGAGAGGGGATGAAGTGAGTGTGTATGCCTGATGAGCCCAGAATTAGGAAGAAACACGTGTCGCATACTCTTTGCATTATTTGAAAGTAAACTATTTAAAACCATTCTATGATCAGCTTCTGGGAACAGAAAGAGGGCACGTGGCGGATGTAAGGCGACTTCCTGACCAACCACAAGCGTTACCTGGCAGGTAACCACCCATACAGTCAGATTGTGATTCAGAAAACGAATGCCATGAATGTAATTACCACGATCTACATACTGTCAAATAAACGAAACACACGCCGTAGCGCGACAGCTGTGAAAAGCGAGGTTCAGAAAAAAACAGATCCTTAACAAATTGTTATTGGTATACTGTATTTTCGATCCGTTTAAAAAGGTTTTCTTTTCTTAAAAAATTAAAAGCAGTACTTCTCCGCTGCGAAGCGCGGGTATTTTGCTATATATATGTGTGTGTATATATATATATATATATATATATATTATATATATATATATGTATATATATGTGTGTATATATGTATACTAGCAAAATACCCGCGCTTCGCAGCGGAGAAGTAGTGTGTTAAAGAGGTTATGAAAAAGTAAAGGAAACATTTTAAAAATAACGTAACATGATTGTCAATGTAATTGTGTTGTCATTGTTATGAGTGTTGCTGTCATATATATATACATATACACACACATATACACACATATACAGATATATTATATATACATATACACATATATTTTTTATATATATATTTTTTATATATATATATATATATATATATATATATATATATATATACACATACATACATACATACATATACACACATAGATGCACTTACAATAACATAGAAATCAATATAAACAACATTAACATCATTATCATATGAGAATATGAAGTAATATATAAGAAGCACATTTCATATAAATATAAATTATTAAACAGTAAAATCTTCTTGTATAATTTGCTACCGTGGCTTTTCGTTGGTCTGTCCAGGATTTTAAATCACATGTAGCTTGCAAACCGTTTCACGTATTGACTTGAAATGTGGTACACATATAATACGTCATGTCTGCTATCCGCTTTATGGGTGATGAATGTATTACTCTTTTTATGTTTATTTTATTTTAGAATCAACTCCTATCTGCGCACACCAGGGCGGCCGTGGGCAGATGCATATGGTGTATTCACTCCATGTTATCGTGCATTGCGCTGTCACTGGTATTTTGATAAAAGAATTTGAACAATATATAAGAAGCGTATAAATTATTAAACAGTAAAACATTAACATTTAAGAAGTAAAGTTACATTAAGTACTACTGCAGTGCCTTCGGGTATACCTCATTTTTTCTTTGCCCATTACATGCTTAAATGTATAAATTTTTTGGTGTACCTACCCGAGAACACGCGACATATAACCGACCGTGGGAGAAGCATGGATTTTAAACACGCGTTGAGTTCATCTGCTGGTATCCCTCGTGGAATAACTGGTAATGTTTGACTAAAATCTACAGCGAGTAAAACGACATTATCTCCTTTTTTTTTTTTTACGATCTCTGAGATCTTGCTTTTTTCGGTTCAAGGCTTCATAAGCTCTTTTATGTTCAATGTTGTACTTAATAAGTACTAATTATCCCAAACCATCATCTTTGAATGTTGCAAGACTTTCGCCTTGTATGTAGATCGGGGTAATTACATTCATTGCATTCCTAGTCTGAATCAGCAATCTGATTGTATGGGTGGTTACCTGGCACTGTAGGGTTGCCACCCGTCCTTTAAAATACGGAATCGTGCCGCGTTTGAGAATGAAATTGCGCATCCCGTTTTGAATCAATACGGGACGGGATTTATCCCGTATTTTTTTTATCATTTTTTTTTTAAAGCAGCGTCTCATGCAAATCATCCCACACGCATTTTATGAAGATGCTTCCTTTCCTACTTTTGATTGGGTAATACTTGATGTCATCGTTAGTTTGATTGGTGTTTTTAACTGTCCAGTGAGGAGGGCGTGTCTTTTAAGTACAGTCTGCAAAGTGCTGGCACTGAGATGTTGCATCAGCGCCATAGTTGAAGCCCCTAACGTTGCGGTCAGCAAGTCGGCTAACATCCGCCATGTGCCGTCTTTCACTTGCGAGAAGCAGATCATAGAATGGTTGAAACTGTTGCCCCTAACGTTGCGCCACGGCGTGTGCTTCGTTTATACCTCGTGTCTTCTCATTAAACTTTTATCTCGCGAATATGTTATTGCAATCCGCAGCGGGAGCGTTTCTATAAACTTAATTTAAACTTACGGTTTACACCGTGCTTTGTTTCCCTTATGAACATGCTTGTATGCTTAACTCGCTCCGTTCTCAATTGTTTAATTAATTTTTTGCTCTTCGCTGTTTGCGGCTGTTCCTCCCATTTCCCCCTACTTCGTTCTTTTATCTCGCGAATATGTTATTGCAATCGTTAACGGAAGCGTTTCAATAAACTGATTGAAAAAAGTTTTGCATTTACCTTTTTAGTAAAAGGCGAGCTTTTAAGCCTGAGAAATCACCCCGTAAATGCACACGTTTAATTGGACATGTGTTAATATGTATGGTTACACAGTATTAAAAGACAGTGAACAACGTCTTTATGTGTGTGTGTGTGTGTGTGTATATATATATATATATATATACATATATATATATATATATGTGTGTGTATGTATATATATATATATATATACACATTATATATATATATAATGTGTATATATATGTATATATATATATATATAATGTGTATATATATGTGTATATATATATATAATGTGTATATATATGTGTATATATATATATATATATATATATAATGTGTATATATATATATATATATATATATATGTGTGTATATATATATATATATATATATATGTGTGTATATACAGTGGTGTGAAAAACTATTTGCCCCCGTTCCTGATTTCTTATTCTTTTGCCTGTTTGTCACACAAAATGTTTCTGATCATCAAACACATTTAACCATTAGTCAAATATAACACAAGTAAACACAAAAATGCAGTTTGTAAATGGTGTTTTTTATTATTTAGGGAGAAAAAAAAATCCAAACCTACATGGCCCTGTGTGAAACAGTAATTGCCCCCTGAACCTAATAACTGGTTGGGCCACCCTTAGCAGCAATAACTGCAATCAAGCGTTTGCGATAACTTGCAATGAGTCTTTTACAGCGCTCTGGAGGAATTTTGGCCCACTCATCTTTGCAAAATTGTTGTAATTCAGCTTTATTTGAGGGTTTTCTAGCATGAACCGCCTTTTTAGGTCATGCCATAGCATCTCAATTGGATTTAGGTCAGGACTTTGACTAGGCCACTCCAAAGTCTTCATTTTGTTTTTCTTCAGCCATTCAGAGGTGGATTTGCTGGTGTGTTTTGGGTCATTGTCCTGTTGCAGCACCCAAGATCGCTTCAGCTTGAGTTGACGAACAGATGGCCCGGACATTCTCCTTCAGGATTTTTTGGTAGACAGTAGAATTCATGGTTCCATCTATCACAGCAAGCCTTCCAGGTCCTGAAGCAGCAAAACAACCCCAGACCATCACACTACCACCACCATATTTTACTGTTGGTATGATGTTCTTTTCTGAAATGCTGTGTTCCTTTTACGCCAGATGTAACGGGACATTTGCCTTCCAAAAAGTTCAACTTTTGACTCATCAGTCCACAAGGTATTTTTCCAAAAGTCTTGGCAATCATTGAGATGTTTCTTAGCAAAATTGAGACGAGCCCTAATGTTCTTTTTGCTTAAACAGTGGTTTGCGTCTTGGAAATCTGCCATGCAGGCCGTTTTTGCCCAGTCTCTTTCTTATGGTGGAGTCGTGAACACTGACCTTAATTGAGGCAAGTGAGGCCTGCAGTTCTTTAGACGTTGTCCTGGGGTCTTTTGTGACCTCTCGGATGAGTCGTCTCTGCGCTCTTGGGGTAATTTTGGTCGGCCGGCCACTCCTGGGAAGGTTCACCACTGTTCCATGTTTTTGCCATTTGTGGATAATGGCTCTCACTGTGTTCGCTGGAGTCCCAAAGCTTTAGAAATGGCTTTATAACCTTTACCAGACTGATAGATCTCAATTACTTCTGTTCTCATTTGTTCCTGAATTTCTTTGGATCTTGGCATGATGTCTAGCTTTTGAGGTGCTTTTGGTCTACTTCTGTGTGTCAGGCAACTCCTATTTAAGTGATTTCTTGATTGAAACAGGTGTGGCAGTAAATCAGGCCTGGGGGGTGGCTACGGAAATTGACCTCAGGTGTGATACACCACAGTTAGGTTATTTTTTAACAAGGGGGCAATTACTTTTTCACACAGGGCCATGTAGGTTTGGATTTTTTTTTCTCCCTAAATAATAAAAACCACCATTTACAAACTGCATTTTGTGTTTACTTGTGTTATATTTGACTAATGGTTAAATGTGTTTGATGATCAGAAACATTTTGTGTGACAAACATGCAAAAGAATAAGAAATCAGGAAGGGGGCAAATAGTTTTTCACACCACTGTATGTGTATATATATATGTATGTATATATATATATATATATATATACACACATATATATACATATATATATATATATATATATATATATATATATATATATATATATGTAGATATATATATATATATATATATGTACAGGTACTTGTCGACTTACGACCGCGATTGGTTTCCGACTGACTGGTTGTAAGTTGATCTGGACGTAAGTCGGCCTATGTTAATTTAAGGTAAGAATATTAGACTGGGTAATAATATTGTAATCATCTTAAAGTAATATTTTATCAACATTTTCTTACTTTCTAAGACAAACACAGCATACTACAGTACAATTTGTTTAATATGTGGAAAACGTACAAAACAAGAAATACTGTACTGTACATTTAATTCCTGGCACCACTGGTGCTTGGCTGCGGGTTGTCGATATCGCCTTCATCAGATCAGGCGAGGCTGCGGACGGGGTGATGGGAGGAGTTGCTCTTTTCATAAACATAGTGAGCTTCGTCTGAATTGTTTGTTTTTTTTTCTCTTCATAAATTTCGCAATAAGGACGAAATGTGTTGCGTGCCATCCGTTCAATCCTCGCAAATCGTTCAATATTTGGGTCCATTTTTTCAAAATGAGCGAGGAGTTTATTCAGTAGAGATAAATCTTCTGACAATCCCTTTGTGGTGAACATTGTTTGTGGCACCTCCTCCTCTTCGTCTTACACCAATTCTCTTGTTTCTTCTTCCGCCACTCTTTCTTCTTCCAATTCTATCAGCTCTTCATTCATAAGTTCACCTGATTCCCGGTCTAGCAACTCCTCAACATCTTCCATTTCACATTCCAATGAAAGGTCTTTT
>NW_026261616.1:7500-30000 GCF_900747795.2 Erpetoichthys calabaricus | reverse complement strand
ATAGTTTTTTTTTTTTTTTTGCTGCAGAAATGCGTGCCCCCTGTCTTTTGCTTGCAAAATGAATACTGGAACTTTAAAATTGTCCAAAATGTATTTAAAAGGTTTGAAGGAAGTCTTCTATTTCACTGTCAAGTCTACTGTGTCCCAATATCTCATCCACTGGTAGAGGCCCTCATTTCCTCAGTGGAGCCTTTGCCATAGAAACATGTGCCACCTGAATACTGCTTAGAGTAAAAACACTAAACAGTTAAAATTGTTGAGCATGTATTTGAACAATTTTATATTACGTTCATGTCTACTGTGGTGGTCTGTACATTCCACTGGAGGGAAAAGACATTTCTATGGCTGGAAAAGAGCTTTATAAATGTGGGCCCCTATCTGCTGCTTTTAAAATGAACACTGGAATTGCAGAATTGTTCAAAATCCCTTTCGAAGTTTCACAGGGTTTCTTTAGTATCGCTTATCACTCCATTGTGACCCTATCAGCTGGCAGATATACTCATTTTCATGGCCAGAGCTTAGAATTCTATTTCGGTTCTGAAAAACTAGGCTACAATATTGAACATTTTTAATTTAATTTTGAACTATCTATAAAAATCGCTTTCAGTAGCAAGAAAAACTATATATAAATGTAATATATTATTATTATTATATTAATATTAATAACAACATGTCAGATATTCTTAAATACAAATAAAACTGATAAGACTTCTTCTAACATATATACCACTCTAGGGTACCAAAGAAGCCAAACTGATTAGCAAATTTTGTGACCACAATTTGTTTAACGTAAATTAAGCAAAATGTAACTTATCATCCTGTCATTTCTTATTTGGCATTGTAGGATACAGTATATACAGTAAATATACATTTAAATTGTAACCACACTGACAATTATTTACCCATGTGCTTACATTTTCCATAAAACCAGGTTCAATGTGTGCACAAAGTAGGAAATAAAACACACAAATTCTGACACTAACATGACTGTTGAAGGAAAAATTATTAACCACTGTGTGAATATAATTTTGCAAGGGGATGACCTTTTCCTAGGCCAAAATGAACAAGCAGTACAACAGGAGGAATATGGAATTTTTTTGTTGAGTTTAGGAGACAAAGGATATTTATAAGGAAGTTGATGCCTTTGCTATCGATGCACATTCTAGAATTTATAAAACTGCTGATATTTCATAAAGAGGTTACTGGCACTGTTTTTATGTCGACATTAAAATGGCTATATTTTCTGATAATGATAATCATTATTTTTAATTAAAAGGACTATAATTGTCAAAACAAATTCAATAAAATGTTCATCTGTGTAACATCTTAGTTGCTGCTTGTCATACAAATGTGTATCAGTGGATATTTGACAAATAAAATTTTGGTCGGTCGGTAGATAGTTTTTTTTTTTTAACAGAAGCTGAATGAATAAATAAATGAATATTATTATATAATAAAAAACAACTGCTGGCCACCCAATAACAATTTTAGCTGTCTAATGTTCGTTTTGCACGCAACAGTTGGGGCTCACAACTCTGAGGCAAAAGTTCAGCTGTAGAAGTGAAGGTCTCTTTGAGTGGAGAGGACAATGGGGCACAGTAGACTTGAAAGTGATGAAGAAGACTTTTATAAATCTTTTACCATGGATTTCAGATAATAGTACTTATCCATGGTTTATTTTGAAAGCAGCACACAGGTTTACAATTACATCTTGTCTGAAGAAGGATCCTGAGTCACCTCGAAAGCTTGCATATTGTAATCTTTTAGTTAGCCAATAAAAAGGTGTCATTTTGCTTGACTTCTCACTAAAATCAATTTTGTATAATTTTAGCTCTCTGGTGTTCATTTTGTAATTAGCAGTCACAGGGCACACAATTTTATGGCTCTGCAGCAGCCATGGAAATGTGCGTCCCCACCAGTGGATGAGACATTTGTTTTCATTCCAGTAGTTTTAACCCCTTAACCGCCCTCTGCCGGATATATCCAGCATCGTTGTTTTATTGCTAACGCCATACTGCCGGAATTATCCGGCACATTTGCCTGTGGTTATATGAATGCCTGGCAAGTAGTATAACTGACGGTTTGGCGTGGGTATTATTACTACATTGTATTTCGACAAGTCTGTGGTTGTTTTGGCCGGTCATGTGACGTGATTCGCATGTGACAGCTGTGAATATGGCAAAACGTAAACTGACTTCAAGTGAGGCTTTGCAGGCGATTTTGGACAATTCTGATCATGATTGTAGCAGTTCTGAAGAAGATTTTAGCGACAATGGATGAGCAGCAACGTGCGCTGCATGATACTGTGAATGAAGACGCATCGGATGATGGCGATGAGTGGGTGTATCCCCAGCACCTCAACTGGACTGCTGCCCGAGGTGAACTACCTTTTCTGCATCCGTTTGAGGCAACGTGTGGCTTTATTGTTGATGTAAACAATTACACTGCTGAGCAGTTTTATGAGCTGTTTGTGTCACCTGATTTGATCAGACATTTTGTTCATCAGACAAATCTGTATGCAGCACAGTTTATTGAGAAAAAATCCCAATTTACCTCCACATTCCCGTGTTCGTGCTTGGGTTGACACTGATGAAAACGAAATGAAAAAAATTCATTGGGATTTTGATGTTGATGGGAATAATCAGAAAACCAGATATTGAGATGTACTGGTCTACAGATCCTATGTATGCAACACCTATTTTTGCAGCTATCATGACACGTAACCGATTCTCTTTGCTGCTGAAATTCTTTCATTTGAATGACAACAGAAATGAGCCAGATAAAGATCCAAACCGCGACCGCTTGTTCAAGCTACGTCCTTTGATTGATCATTTATTTGAAGCATTTCAGTTGCCCTACATGCCAGGACCGTCAGTTGCAGTTGATGAAAGTTTATTGTTGTGGAAGGGCCGCTTACAGTTTCGACAGTATCTACCATTGAAAAGGGCACGGTTTGGTATCAAGATGTTTTGCTTAGCTGAGAATTCAGGTTACATTTATAGATTTCGTGTATACACTGGCAAAGAGGATCCTATTAGTAGTATTTCAGCAGTGTTGCCAGATGAATGTAAGGACTTTGGACTTTCAGAAAAAATTGTTGTGTACCTTGCCCTAACACTATTGGACAATGGGTACACCATTTGGATGGATAACTGGTACTCCAGTTGTAGGCTGTTCCATTACCTTCATCACCGTAAAACTACAGCATGTGGCACAATTCGTTCTAACAGGGTCCCTCCAGAAGTTCGCAATTCAGCGCCAGCACCAGGTCAGCACATTGCATACCGCAGTGGCCCATTGCTGTGCCTGAAATTTCGAGACAAAAAAGATGTTCACATGCTAACAACTCAGCACAATGAGTCTGTGCAGGAGGCTCCCCGCAGAAGAGGACGCCCATCACCTACTGATGTCCGTTACAAGCCTCAATGCATCATTGAATATAACAGCAACATGGGTGCTGTTGACAAGCAGGACCAAATATTGGAACCCTATTCGGCTGCAAGAAAAACTATGAAGTGGTATAAAAAGTTATCAGTTCATCTGCTCCAAATGGCAATGCTGAATGCTCACATTTTGTACCAGAAAAATGGAGGCACAAAAACATTTCTGCAGTTTGAACATGACGTCACTGCAGCCTTCATTTTCTCTGGTGAGGAACAACATGCAGATAGAGTAGAGGCAGTGGTGAGGCTCACAGAACGTCACTTTCCGGACAAACTCGAACCAACACCAACTTGGACCAAGCCACATGCACACTGTCGTGTCTGTTCAAAGAAGGGTCAGCGTAGAGACGTCAAGACCTTCTGCTCAAAGTGTCCCAGCAATCCAGGACTTTGTGCAGTTCCCTGCTTTGGCCTGTGGCACAGCAAACTCAAATACTGGGAATGAAACTGTGATTGACTGAACTACTTTTGACTTTTGAATTACTTTTGACTGTTCCGTTTTGTAGTAGACAATAAATCCAGAAGCCTGAGAAAAGGTACATTTTGTGTTTTATTATGTGTTTACCCATTTCTAGAACTTGCACAACATTTAGTGGTCAATACTGCTTGAATAAATGTAAAAAATGTAAAAAAAAATGTAAAAAAGTAAAAAAACGAAAATTGTTCAGATTTCGCCTGGCGTGGGGAATATTTAGGGAGTTGGCGGTTAAAGGGTTAATCACTCATATAGTGGAAGTGAAATTTGAGTTCAACAACAAAGCCTTTCTTGTCGATTTTTTTTTTTTACTTTTTTAACCCCAGGAACAACCACCTGTGTAGATGTTTAAGAGCAAGCTATCACTTATAGTATGACAATGGATTGCTACATTTATTTTAATGAGTTGTGTTTTAAATGTGTTATTGGGCGTCGAGTAATGTGTTATTATTACTGATATTTTACTAAATTTTACTTTCCATGTCTCTTTCTTGATGAGCCCCTGTTGAAGATTTTTTTGGTAACAGAACATATATTAAACACGCCAAAATGACTGAAAATACAACTGACGACTGGTAATTTTCAATACCATTCTAACAAAGTTTATCGTCCTCTGTCAATCACAGAACACTCCGGTAAAACGTCAATAACGTTTAATATACATGCAGCCCTAGAACGCAATTCAACTGGACATCAGTGCGTGAGCATGTTTACTGACAGACATGACAGCATTTTGAAAGGAGCATGTGTTAAAACAAAACACAAGTGGCACACAAAGGCACGTGAACAAGAGGAGTTCCGCAACAATAATATCTCAAGGCACCTAAGAGTAGGGGCATTCAATTATACGAGGCACAGAGATTTTTATGTTGTATGCTGAAATACATATTCATTGGTTTAGATCAGAGATTTTCAACGATTCACAGGTGTGCTTTAAGATTTTTTTAAAGCAAACTAAACAAAGACTTCTTTGAAGAAATACGTCACAAAACATGTCTATCATGCAGATTCTATACCATTTTATATGATATTTTAATAACATGTATTGCTTTATAGTTAATATACAGTGCATATATGTATAATTAAACCATTACTTAAAAAGTCAGACCTAGACCCACACATACTAAATAATTATAGGCCTATTTCAAATTTACCGTTTCTCTCTAAAATACTAGAAAAAGTAGTAACCAGTCAGCTTCAGTCACACCTTACGCATTACAATTTATTTGAGAAATTCCCGTCTGGTTTCCACACTGATCATAGTACAGAAACGGCACTAACACGATATCCTCTGATGAAGGAAACTCCACTGTAATTATGTTGTTGGACTTAAGTGCAGCATTTGACACCATCGACCATTCTATTTTACTGCACAGGCTAGAAAATGATGTTGGGCTTACAGGCACTGTCCTCACTTGGTTTAGTTCTTATTTATAAAATCGATTCCAATATGTACAGAAATGTCCTGACAGTACTCCATCATTATACACAGAAGTTCAATATGGTGTCCCGCAAGGCTCAGTACTGGGACCTTTACTGTTTTCACTTTACATGCTTCCACTGGGATCTCTCATTAGGAAACAATGTTAATTTTCACTCGTATGCAGATGACACCCAATTATACCTTTGATTTAGATCAAATGAAGTTTCTCCGATGTTGTCTTCAATTAGTTGTGTTAGTGAATTAAAGGAGTGGATGAATGAGAACTACTTGTCTTTAAAATACAGATAAAACAGAGATGTTAATTGTTGGAGGGAATGACACTGATCATAAGAATATTTTGTCATCATTTAACTCAGTTGGAATCCCCATTAATTTTACTGAATCAGCCCACAATCTAGGAGTTATCTTTGACTCTACCATGTCATTTAAAGCGCATATTACAAAGTTGTCCAAAACATGTTTCTTCCATCTTAAAAATGTTGCATAATTAAGGCACTTTCTAAATAAACAGGATTCTGAGAAATTAATTCATGCATTTATCTCTAGTAGGATTGACTACTGCAATGCGGTGTTCACTGGTTGTTCAAACTGTTCTTTATACAGCCTCCAGTTAATCCAAAATACAGCTGCAAGAATTATTACAAGAACAAGAAAATACGAACACATAACTCCAGTTCTTAAATCCTTACACTGGCTCCCGGTTAAGTTTAGGGCAGATTTCAAAATCCTCCTTTTAACATATAAAGCATTAAATGGCCAAGGTCCGGCTTACTAGTCTGAACTTATCATGACTTACAAAGCAAAGCGCACATTAAGATCTCAAGATGCCGGTCTGCTTATGATTCCAAGGATTAATAAAATAATTTATTAATTATTTGGATTCAGCGGGTTGGATAATGGATGGATGGATGGGAGGTCGAGCTTTTAGTTACAGGGCCCCTAAATTGTGGAATGGTCTGCCTGCTACTTTAAGTGATGCCCCTTTGGTCTCTATCTTTTAAATCCCGGCTAAAGACTCACTACTTCAGTTTAGCATATTCTGACTAGAGCTGCTGATTAACTATACTGCATCTCTGTTGTTAGTCATTAGCATTAAAACATAAGTATTATGATAGTTATAATTGGATACTAACCCTCACCTATTCTGTTTCTCTTCTCTGTACTCAAATGTGGCACTTGGTGGCACGGCCCACCTGCCAAGTTGTTTTACCTGCCTAAGGTAAGTCATCTCTGATGGCGGATCGCAGAAATCGTGGGAAAGAGAGGTCCTTTCATCGGATTGACTGGCCCAGCACTGTTTCAGCCGTGGAATGGCTAAATGGGGGAGGCAGCTTGATGGATGAGGTTTCCAGGACTCTAAAAATATCCAAATCTTATTATGTGATATCATCTACCGTTAAGCGGCACGGTGGCGCAGTGGGTAGCGCTGCTGCCTCGCAGTTGGGAGATCTGGGGACCTGGGTTCGATTCCCGGGTCCTCCCTGCGTGGAGTTCGCATGTTCTCCCCGTGTCTGCGTGGGTTTCCTCCGGGCGCTCCGGTTTCCTCCCACATTCCAAAGACATGCAGGTTAGGTGGATTGGCGATTCTAAATTGGCTCTAGTGTGTGCTTGGTGTGTGGGTGTGTTTGTGTGTGTCCTGCGGTGGGTTGGCACCCTGCCCAGGATTGTTTCCTGCCTTGTGCCCTGTGTTGGCTGGGATTGGCTCCAGCGGACCCCCGTGACCCTGTGTTCGGATTCAGCGGGTTGGAAAATGGATGGATGGATGGATCTACCGTTAAATTCTGCTCCGTACTTTTAAAATTTTTATTTTTATACTGTATTGAGGATTTATTCTGTTCTGTGTATTGTATTATATTGACCCCCTTCTTTTGACACCCACTGCTCACCCAACCTACCTGGAAAGAGGTCTCTCTTTGAACTGTCTTTCCCAAGGTTTCTTCCATTTTTTCCATACAAGGTTTTTTTTTTTGGGAGTTTTTCCTTGTCTTCTTAGAGATTCAAGGCTGGGAAGCTGTCAAGAGGCAGGACCTGTTAAAGACCTTTGCAGCACTTCTTGTGTGATTTTGGGCTATACAAAAATAAATTGTATTGTACTGTATTATTGTATAATTTTGTGCATTTTAATCAGTTTACATGTCTGAACTTGTTAAAAATGTGTATACTAAATATTATTTCATATAATCAATTTATATGAACCTTTACTCTAATAATATACACATTATGTTTGTATTGCATAAGCACTGTGCTATGTAATTATTTCAATGAACAAATGTTATTGTCGAGCGCATAGTGTCCCTATTTATACCTCTCTACGCAGTGGCCGAAGTTGATCACGCATACACACATTGTCGCAGTTGAGGCGTGAAGCCACCTCTTGAACCCTTAGGTACCACTCCAGACACTGGATAAAAGTACAATACTTCTTTATTTTGTACTCCCGTGCACAAAGCACTCTCTATACCACACTACTCATATACTCTCAATAATCACTATAAACAATACTCTCTCCTCCTCGCCCAGACACTTGCCACCCTACCTCCCAGCTCAGCTCAATGTCTGGGCTTTCCCACAATCCTTTTATACACTCTGACCCGGAGATGTTCCTGCCCCAATCAGTCCCACAGTTCCTTTTCCCTTCCGGGTCAGGGTAAACAGTCCTTTTCTTCAACCCGGGAGCATGTCGTTTCTTCCTGTCACGTGACCGTAACGTACTCCCGGGTTATAGGGCGCATAAGAGTCCACGAGCCCCCCTACAGCGACTCCCGGTGGCCCCCAAGGTATCCAGCAGGGCTGTGTATAAAAACTACATAGTCCATGAGGCCCTGCTGGAACTCGGGGTACGACCATGCTGTCGGGAGAGCTCCTCCTGGCGGCCTGGGGGTGAGGGCCGGAGGTAAAATGCCGGCAATCCACCACAAACATATAATAATAATAATAATTACATTAATACATATCCTTTCTTACTACTCAAAGCAATTTGTAAACAAAAATATTATATATATAATACGTTTGGATAGACCTGTTTAGATATATATGTCGGTTCAGATGAATATACACTGGTTTAGATATTATATTATTATATATATATATATATATATATATATATATATATATATATATATATATATATAGTGCATCCAGAAAGTATTCACAGCGCATCACTTTTTCCACCTTTTGTTATGTTACAGCCTTATTCCAAAATGGATTAAATTCATTTTTTTCCTCAGAATTCTGCACACAACACCCCATAATGACAACGTGAAAAAAGTTTACTTGAGATTTTTGCAAATTTATTAAAAATAAAAAAATTGAGAAAGCACATGTACATAAGTATTCACAGCCTTTGCCATGAAGCTCAAAATTGAGCTCAGGTGCATCCTGTTAACCCTGATCATCCTTGAGATGTTTCTGCAGCTTAATTGGAGTCCACCTGTGGTAAATTCAGTTGATTGGACATGATTTGGAAAGGCACACACGTCTATATAAAGGTCCCACAGTTGACAGTTCATGTCAGAGCACAAACCAAGCATGAAGTCAAAGGAATTGTCTGTAGACCTCCGAGACAGGATTGAATCGAGGCACAAATCTGGGGAAGGCTACAGAAAAATTTCTGCTGCTTTGAAGGTCCCAATGAGCACAGTGGCCTCCATCATCCGTAAGTGGAAGAAGTTTGAAACCACCAGGACTGTTCCTAGAGCTGGCCGGCCATCTAAACTGAGCGATCGGGAGAGAAGGGCCTTAGTCAGGGAGGTGACCAAGAACCCGATGGTCACTCTGTCAGAGCTCCAGAGGTCCTCTGTGGAGAGAGGAAAACCTTCCAGAAGGACAACCATCTCTACAGCAATCCACCCATCAGGCCTGTATGGTAGAGTGGCTACACGGAAGCCACTCCTTAGTAAAAGGCACATGGCAGCCCGCCTGGAGTTTGCCAAAAGGCACCTGAAGGACTCTCAGACCATGAGAGAAGAAAATTCTCTGGTCTGATGAGACAAAGATTGAACTCTTTGGTGTGAATGCCAGGCGTCACATTTGGAGGAAACCTGGCACCATCCCTACAGTGAAGCATGGTGGTGGCAGCATCATGCTGTGGGGATGTTTTTCAGTGGCAGGAACTGGGAGACTAGTCAGGATAAAGGGAAAGATGACTGCAGCAATGTACAGAGACATCCTGGATGAAAACCTGCTCCAGAGCGCTCTTGACCTCAGACTGGGGCGACGGTTCATCTTTCAACAGGACAACGAGCCTAAGAACACAGCCAAGATATCAAAGGAGTGGCTTCAGGACAACTCTGTGAATGTCCTTGAGTGGCACAGCTAGAGCCTAGACTTGAATCCGATTGAACATCTCTGGAGAGATCTTAAAATGGCTGTGCACTGACGCTTCCCATCCAACCTGATGGAGCTTGAGAGGTGCTGCAAAGAGGAATGTGCAAAACTGGCCAAGGATAGGTGTGCCAAGCTTGTGGCATCATATTTAACAAGACTTGAGGCTGTAATTGCTGCCAAAGGTGCATCGACAAAGTATTTAGCAAAGGCTGTGAATACTTATGTACATGTGATTTCTCAGTTATTTTATTTTTAATAAAATTGCAAAAACCTCAAGTAAACTTTTTTCATGTTGTCATTATGGGGTGTTGTGTGTAGAATTCTGAGGAAAAAATGAATTTAATCCATTTTGGAATAAGGCTGTAACATAACAAAATGTGAAAAAAGTGATGCGCTGTGAATACTTTCCGGATGCACTGTAGCATAACAAAACCCCACATCCTACATGACTTTGAAAGGAAACTGAAGTACGCCGAGTAAACCCACCAGAAATACATGCAAATTCAAAGCAGGGAACACCCAGGACTCCATTGCTGCGAGGCAGCAGTGCAACCTCCGTGCCACCGTGCCCCCACATGATTAATACATGCTTTAATGCATTTCATAATGAAAATTATATCAAGTACTTATTTTAGCATTCTAAATGTCCAGGGAGCAGGAATATTATGAAATTAATGTATTCTGTGTGCTGCCTGTGCCTCCTCTTGGTGCAAGAGGAAGTCAGTTTAAGAAGCACATAGCGATGAACATGGCTCCGGGAACACTTAACACAAAGCATTTAATGAGCTACTTAACTTATGATGGGGTTTGAGAAAATCTATTATCCAAAGAGGATTTTTTAAAATGAGGTCTAATTCTTGTGGTTTTCAAGGCCAGTGGGACTAAGCCGCTCTGGAGAGAGTGATTAATGATATCAGCAATAAGAGGGCTTATATCTGATACATTAGCTTTTACAGAGGAGTAGGAAAAGGGTGCAATGAACACATTGAAGGCCTCATCCTCTGTATGATGCCCTCAACTTGTTTACCTGTGGTACTGAGGAAATGGGAGAGGCAGCCCATTGGCTTTTATATGAAAACATCCAGCGATGGAGGGCTGGAAACAGACAATGATGAGTGGATGGTGTCTACCTTAGAGGTGAAATATTCAATAAAATACACTGTTCCTCTGTGAAATTATTACAGACGTAGGTATGAGGATTGAGTAAATGATTTATCATGGAAAAAAGTTGTTTGGAGTTTCCGGGACTGTTATTAATTAAATTTGAGTAGTATTGAGATCTGGCGGTGGACAGTGCTCTACAGTAGTTATTTTGGAGTTCTCGATAGACTAATTTATGGCCCTTTAAACTGGTTGCAACAAAACGCCGCTCGAGGGCTCGCCCAGCTGCTTTCATCTGTCGAAGCTCACTTGTAAACCACGGGGCAGATTTTACAAAAGAGACCACTCGTAATTTACCTGAGGCACGGGTCTCAAGGATGTTCTGGAGCCCAATGTTGTAATAATCGACTAATTCACTGACAGAAGAAAGGTGGGGAGCAATGGAGAAATTCTTAATGTCAACATTTAAATCAGTCGAATTTATTTTTTTCAGGCTCCTGAAGCGGATACAGCACTGTGGTTTAGAGTATAGTGAATATGTGGGTAAATCCATTGAAACAATTTTGTGATTGGAAACGCCCAGATCAAATACTTGGAGGTCAGAGATGTGGACTGAGTCAGTAATGACTAAATCAAGGGTATGGCCCTTGTTATGAGTGGGGACCTCAACAAGCTGCCTCAGATTTAGGCAGTCCAGAAGCTCTAAGAGCTGGGCAGCACAATAATTTGAGGATGTGTCCACATGAATGTTCAGATCTCCAAGAATGAGTACATTTGATGATGTTGTATAGAAAGATGAAAGCAGCTCATTCATTTCCGTAATGAAATCAGGGTGTTGTTTTGGTGGTCGGTAAATAAGAAGTGCTGTTATAAAAAGTGGAAGCTCGCATTTAATTGCCAAACATTCAAAAGTTGAGAATTTAGGAAGGGGTAGAAGTGATAACTGCAAACCTATACAATGGATTACAGCCAGACCACCGCCATGGCCAGAGCTGCGGGCCTTTTCGAGGTAAGTGTACCCAGGAGAGCAGGACTCATTTAAAACAGAGTATACCTCGGATTTATGCCAGGTCTCAGTCAAACAAATAATGTGAATCCTCCTGTCTACAATAGGATTATAAATTAGACAGGATTTATTTGTCAGGGACTGAACATTAAAAAGTTACACTTTGATATTTAGTTAGATGTTGCTTTTGGCCAGAGGACAAAGAAAGCTGAAACTCACTCCAGGCTTTCCGTCTCACCTGGGCTGCCGCCAAGCAGTGTTTTCAGTCTCCACGGTGATGGTGCTAGGATGACATGTTCGGTCTGCGACGGAGCAAGTTGCTGCTGACCACAAAGACAGAATTGAGTTCCCGGTCTTGATATAAACAAACCACCGACCAGACCCCCTTATGAACATAGCGGGGGTGACAGAGGGGTCCAAGTTGTTTCATGACTGACGTCTGATGGAAGGATGTGGTTGGTACGCTCCAACAGTTGTGATGGCAGATACAGGAGAATGCCGACAAGCAGAGGAGACATGATCCCGATGTAACTAGTCAGCCGTAGTCCTTATGTTCACAGTTGGACAGCTGTGGTGCAAATTACAAAGGATTCCAGCAGCAAGACAATCACTAAGATCCCCAACGACAGAGTCGACATCTAAGAAATGTAATAGCGGGCAGAACACTGGCGGATGTACTGCGGGCAGTTTGCAATCGACTCCAGAAGCCTTAGTTCAGATGACAACATTAAGAGGTATTCCGCAAGAGATCCCAAATGCCATCCACAGAATACAAATGCAAATTACAGCCACTAGATGCTAAAGTTCTGTATAATATCCAGAAAACAGCTACAATCAAACAACATTCAGGTAATATGAATACTTAAATCTATATATCTATATATATATATCTATATATCTCTATATATAATCTTCATTTGGATCTTGATCTTTGTTTGTCCACGAATTAATTAGAAGAAGAAGCACTAGATGGCAGTAGAGAGACAGCTAAAACATAAGCCCTGCATTAAGAATCTCCTCCAGGCTTGTACTACTGAAGACCGTAGTACTCCAGTCACACCTCAAAACACAGACATTCAAACTAAACAAATTGTTGTGCTTTAAATTAACTAATCTTTATATATAATCTTCATCTGGATCTTGATCTTTGTTTGTCCGCGAATTCCACGCATGCGTAGACCACCTTCCAGTTTAATATGTTGTTGTTACTCACGGATGTCAACAATGTGCCGGAATAACGAAAGGGGTGGTTGACACTGTTACGCTGGTTAGCTCCTGAGGCCTGGTTAGAGAACGAGATTGCCGAAGATAAAAGGTACGTGCCTACGTAACATATGAATGAAAGAAAGAGAGTGGGTAAAATGAATGACAACGTAACAGCACGTTCTGGAAATTATTATTGTTACGTTGTAGCCGGCGAGTGCTGTGCGTCTCACAGTTTTACTCTGGCTTGCTCACATGTCAGTGAAGTGATCCCTATTTATGCTTTAAAGAGCCTGGATATCTATGTGTCCCCTTTTTATAACCATTGCTCCGTGTATATTGCCTTACTCTTTCGATTGCCACAAAGCAACCTGCGAGATTGGAGAAAGGTTGAGAAGAGATCATGAGAGGAAACGACAGCGTTGTGAAAACGAGACGGACTGTGAACGGAGAGAAGCAGAAATGCTCCTACACCACCACATAATTACTATTCGGACAGTGATTCCGAGTAGGCCGTTCCTATCGAATCAATGTCCAAGGGTTTTGTTTTGTAATTTTGTTTCCCTTATAAAAAATCATAATGCTGTGCAATGAAGGCAGCCGCGTTTAAACAGGGAGCCCTTCATAGACAACTTTAACATGCGCAACGTACTTAGGCACACATGGCTAGTATATCTATCTATATAATATATATATATATATATATATATATATGGTCGAAATAGTTTACTGTCAAATATTTGACAGTAAACTATTTCAAACATTCTATGATCTGCTTCTCGCAACTGAAAGAGGGCATCGTGGTGGATGTTAGCCGACTTGCTGACCAACCACAAGCGTTACCTGGTAGGTAACCACCCATACAATCAGATTGTGACACAGACTACGAATGCCATGAATATATATATATATATATATATATATATATATATATATATATATATATATATACACACACACAACCCCAAATCAGAAAAAGTTGGGATAGTGTGGAAAATGTGAATAAAAAAATAAAGCAGTAATTTACAAATTTCCCTTAACTTTTATTTCATTGCAGACAGTATGAACACAAGATAATTCATGTTTTTCTTGGTCAACATCATTTGATTTGTAAATAAACATCCATTCTTGCCATTCAGGCTTGCAACACATTCCAAAAAAAGTTGGGATGGGGGCAATTAAGGGGTAGTAATGAGGTAATAATAACTAAATAATGATGTGATTTGAAACTGGTGATGTTAACAGGTGATTGCAATCATGATTCGGTACAAAAGCAGCATCGAGGAAAGGCCTACTCCTTTAGGAGCAAAGATGGGCAGAGGATTGCCAGTTTGCCACCAAGTGCGGACAAAAATCTTTGAAATGATGAAGAAAAACGTTTCTCAAAGACAGATAGGAAGAGATTTGGGCATTTCTCCCTCTACAGTGCATAACATAGTGAAAAGAATCAGGGAATCTGGAGAAATTACTGTGCGCAAAGGCCAAGGGCGCAAGCCTAAACTGAATGGCCGTGATCTCCGAGCCCTCAGACGGCACTGCATTAAAAACCGTCATTCATCAATAAATGATATAACTGCGTGGGCTCAGGACTACTTCAGGAAGTCACTCTCAAGCACTACAGTACGTAGTTACATTAGGAAATGCCAGCTAAAACTGTACTGTGCCAAAAGGAAGCCCTACATAGTGTCCAGAAGCACCATCGACTTCTCTGGGTTCGGAGCCATCTGGGATGGTCCATTGTGCAGTGGAAACATGTATTGTGGTCAGACGAATCGGTTTTTCACATTTTTTTTTGGAAGAAATAGACGGCGTGTGCAGCGGACCAAAGAGGAAAAGGACCATCCAGACTGTTACCAGATACAAGTCCAAAAGCCAGGGTCTGTCATGGTATGGGGTTGTGTCAGTGCCTTCGGCAAAGGTAACTTGCACTTCTGCGATGGCACCATCAATGCTGAGAAGTATATCTCAGTTTTGGAGGAACAAATGCTGTCTTCAAGACAACGTCTTTTCCAGGGACGCCCATGCTTATTTCAGCAAGACAATGCCAAACCACATACTGCGCGCATAACAAAGGCATGGCTGCGTAAGAAGAGGGTGCGGATGCTTGACTGGCCTGCCTGCAGCCCTGATTTGTCTCCTATAGAGAATGTTTGGCGCATTTTGAAACGAAAAATGCGTCAACGAAGACCCCGTACTGTTGCGCACCTAAAACGTTGTTTGCAGGAAGAATGGGACAAACTAACACCTGCAACACTTAGTCACTTGATTTCTTCAATGCCTAAACGTCTTTTAAGTGTTGTTAAAAGACAGGGGAACTGTACAAAGTGGTAAATGCTGTACTGTCCCGACTTTTTTTGAAATGTGTTGCAAGCCTGAATGGCAAGAATGGATATTTATTTACAAATCAAATGATGTTGACAAAAAAAAAAACATAAATTATTTTGTGTTCATACTGTCTGCAATGAAATAAAATTTGAGGAGAATTTATAACTTGCTTTTTTCTTTTTTTATTCACATTTTCCACACTATCCCAACTTTTTCTGATTTGGGGTTGTATTTAAAAGTCAATGTGTGTATGTATGTTCCAGCATCACGTCCGAACGGCTGGAGCGATTCTTATGAAACTTGGTACACGTTTCTCATTGGTCGACTAAAAACACAGTTGGGTAGTGCTGGGTGGTATGACCAAAATTCTATCACTGTATTTTTCAAAATTATCCCGGTTTCACGGTATTCAACGGTATTTTTTTTCCCATGCTTGAGTGGATGTTAGCCACATTTTCCACTGCAATTACTGCAGTAGACTGGCTAAGAATAACCTATTCCACTGTCATGAGAATTGTACATTGTACAAAAAAACATTTTAATGTGCACATAAGTATTGATACAGGTTTGCATGGCCCCATAAAGTGATAGTTTTCAAGGGGGTGGCACTAAGGAAGAGAAGGAATCACATTGCATGACAGTTGCTGTCAAAATATAGAACCTTTTTATTGAACACATTTTGCAAACAACTTAAACTATAATTTTGACAACATATTTTCAACCATCCAAAGAGGCATTTAGACTTAGTCAAATATCCAGAGGTGCATGTCAAAAGTTGTACTGTACTGAACATGTCTTAGAAAAGGAATAAATAGTAAATATTTTTTGTAAACCAACTACACTTTGTTAATGTTAACAATTTCTGTCCACAGACACGTTAGCTATATGGATTGTAATGGCGTTGGTTATCTCGATCCACTGCTTGCTTTTTTTTGTCGTAGTACCTCTAGCAAACGTACCTACAAGTGACATCTGACTCGAGTGTCCTCTAACTTTTTCAGTTTCCCCCCCCCCCCCCCCGAGGACATAGATGGTGCCATATCTTAGTTCCATATATTCATGGTACTCCAAAGCATGTTTGCGGCTAAGGTGGTGCAGCAAATTGCTCGTGTTGCCACCTCCGGCGACAACTTTAGCTCAACAGCATTTCAGGTAAATAGTTGTTTGGTCCACATCCAACCTTTTAAAACCAAAGGATCTCCAGACAACAGACAAAGCTCTTTTTTTCGGCAAAAAGTTCTTCTGTGTCATCGGGTTCAACTTTATTGTCTGCTACAGTTTTAGTTTTGGAATGTTCTCTGTCCATTTTCACCATTCAATACCTCCACTAACGCATGTACTCCGTTGCATGCGTGTTTAGCGGTGTAGCAGTGAAAAAGGTCCCCCCCTTAAACAGTTTCCTGCTGCGCCATGTTCCGAATGTTGTTTAGGCTATTTAACACTAGAATTACCAGAGCCTACGAAAAAACTCGTATATCCGGCCCACCTTAAATCGCTTCTTAAATCCGTTCACACCTCTCCGCCAGCATCCTTTGTCCTCTAAATGTGCTGATAAAAGACAAGCTGCCAGCAGCCGGCTATTCCATCCCCCCACCGACTTAGAACGTGAGCGAAGTTTTCCCAGCTCACGCCTTGATTGATTATGTGGGAGTGAAGTGGAGTTTTACAGTGGAAATAAGAGATCATTATTCTAAAGTAATCTGTGTAAACACATTGTTAAAACAGAAACTTTTTCATATTTTAGTAATAAATGTTACAAAATGTAGTAGGCATAAACTATAGAATATACAAAGCCCGAGTTCCAAAGATCAAATAAACACTTTCACAAAAGCTTCAAGAATGATTCAACAGCTTCTGTGGCGTAGAGCGCTAAGAGTTGCCTCTTAGCGCAGAGCAGCTTTTCCTTGCCTCACAGACCTGAGTTCGATTCCCCGCTGGGGATGAAGTGTTGCTTTTTTTTTCTTTTCTTTTAAACCTCAAACGGACATAAAATTTATACATTGGTATGCACTGTCAGTTACTGAGATCGTTATATTTTCATGTGGGATGCTCCTTTTCAAATATTTTTTTAACAATTGAGACTGCAATTAACAGGAACAACTGTCCTTATAACTTATTTTTAAGATCCATAACACACAGACAGACAGAGCACTGCGTAATAGAGAGACAGACAGGCAGAGAAGTCACTAGATATATAAATAAACAGGGAAGCCACGTGTACTGAAAGAAAAAAAGAACAACATGTGCGTTGTCCCTGCTGCACTGAATAAGCGCAGGCGCTCTAACATCACCCCTCCCCCGATCTTACTTAGACTCTCTTATTACGCAGTGCTCTGTCTGTCTGGGTGTTATGGATCTTAAAAATAAGTTATAAGGACAGTTGTTCCTGTTAATTGCAGTCTCAATTGTTAAAAAAATATTTGAAAAGGAGCATCCCACATGAAAATATAACGATCTCAGTAACTGACAGTGCATACCAATGTATAAATTTTATGTCCGTTTGAGGTTTAAAAGAAAAGAAAAAAAAAAGCAACACTTCATCCCCAGCGGGGAATCGAACTCAGGTCTGTGAGGCAAGGAAAAGCTGCTCTGCGCTAAGAGGCAAATCTTAGCGTGCTACGCCACAGAAGCTGTTGAATCATTCTTGAAGCTTTTGTGAAAGTGTTTATTTGATCTCGGGCTCGGGAACTCGGGTTTTATATATTCTATAGTTTATGCCTACTACATTTTGTAACATTTATTACTAAAATATGAAAAAGTTTCTGTTTTAACAATGTGTTTACACAGATTACTTTAGAATAATGATCTCTTATTTCCACTGTAAAACTCCACTTCACTCCCACATAATCAATCAAGGCGTGAGCTGGGAAAACTTCGCTCACGTTCTAAGTCGGTGGGGGGATGGAATAGCCGGCTGCTGGCAGCTTGTCTTTTATCAGCACATTTAGAGGACAAAGGATGCTGGCGGAGAGGTGTGAACGGATTTAAGAAGCGATTTAAGGTGGGCTGGATATACGAGTTTTTTCGTAGGCTCTGGTAATTCTAGTGTTAAAACAGTGTTGCGGTGTAAGAAAAATCTATATCATAGCAAAAATAAACAACAGATTTCGGTATGAAACGGTATACCTCCCTGCACTACTGTAGGGTGAAATGAGCCCTAACCCACCCTCTTCTGGGTAGGGTGGTGGGTGATCTTGCAGTCTTGCATGCATGTTATCATTCAGTTGACACTCGGAACAACCACCGATGGGCGAACTGGAGGTGACTGCCAGCAATCTTTATATTTGAGCACCACCACGCCTGCCTGTTGCTTTTGAAATTAAATACAGTTGGCCGGTTCCAAGCGTCAACTGGATGGTAACATACATACATACATACAAGACCACAAGACAAACACATTAGTGAGTCTTCATTGTTTGTTCATTTATTTTAATTTTTAAAGTTGTATTTTTTTTAATTATATTTTTCTCAAGCAATTAAAAAAAAAAAAAAACACTTTATTTTCATCCTGGGCAACGCTGGGTATTTCAGCTAGTAATGAATATAGCGTGGAGAAGCGGCGAACAGCCAGCACATACATTCTCTCCTAGCTTCTTCATCAAGTAGTGAGCTGCTATTATTATTATTATTATTATTATTAACTAACAAAAACATACATTTGATTTGAGTCTTTAACACCCGGTGTAAATTTTGGCTACTTGTAAAAGTTAGCGCTTGCTTTTTTATTATTTATTTTTATTCTCTCAGTGACGTTCACGTGGTACAACAAACTTGCATATCCCTCTCTGAGTTGATGGCATTTAACTCCATTCTTTTCATAACAGCAGCGCTGTGGCTGATGCCTGCTCAGAACTATTTGTTGTACCGGCAATCAAAGATACAATGTCCCGTGACTGCTATCAGACAGGACAAAGGCGGGACTGTAACAACAGTCAGATTCTTCGCAGCAATTTCGCTTCCTAATAGACTGCTATACCACAGCACAACTCTGCCTGGCACCACAAAGTAAAATGGGACTTCCACTTGCAGCTATAGTCACTTTAGTATGCAAGCAATTTGTCACGCTAGTGTTCTAGATCTTGTAATGTCATGCTGACGGTGTATGTGCCGGGGGATGGGATTGCAGGCTGCATGCTGCTTGTGCTGATCGATACATTTACAAAACAAAAGACACTGAAGAAGAGGTGCAAAGGGATTTAAGGTGGGCCAAGATTATGAGTTTTTTCATAGGCTTCAGGAATTCAAGTGTTAATTGCATTAGGTTTCCTGACTGCTAAGAACTGCTCTATCAATTAGATTTTTAATACCCTACTTCCCTTCTTACTGAGAAAATTCGCTTACTGATATCAGGACTAGTTATTTACTTATTCACTTATCTGTTTCTACTGTGTCTTGTGCCTGATGGTCACTCTCTCACTCTCTGCTTATGTACCGCAGAGCTCCTCTCTTAACCTCATTGACATCAGCCACCTACCTGTACTTAAAATAAATGTTTTCTTTAGGAATGGAAGCGTATGTCCTCACTTGCTAACACTTTACTTTTCAAGTGCTAAATGGTGTCCTATCTAAATATTCTTTATATGCCTTAATATCTATCATATTCACCAAATCCTCCATGCCCCTGTATGAAAATACTACATGCAGTAGCCTATGTTCAATGTTGGACTCATTTATTGTCTAAATTACATTTAAATATGTAGTGCCATTTTTAACTAATACCTGAACAAACATGCAAACATAAGTACAAAGATATACTGTATCAAGTCTGCTTTGTTAATGCTTTTACAGTACCAATTAATATTTCAAAATTCCACTGTAAATGTAAAGTGTGAAAAATTTTGCGTAGACATATTCTTAATATGTGGTCCTGATTTCTTATAACATTTGACTCAATTATGGGTTAAGATTATCGGTTAGGAGAGTACAGCTTCAAAAGTGACACAGAAACAGTGTAGGAAAAACAATAATCTTTTGCAATTGCTTGCTTATGAAATACAACATCACCAGTAATTTTATGCAGCGCACTCAGTAAACATACAGTACAAGCAGAAAAATTAGTGGCAATGTCACCCGTACAGAGAGCAGTAAATATTGTACCTGATTTCTCCTGGGTGTCAATGGGATGGGCGATGCACCAAATACTGTAACTTTGTTCCTCTTCATTGTAGAACATTTCTTCAAACAGAATAGGCACTGTACCTGCCACAGAGAATCCTGGCCCAAATGTGATCGCACTGTTTTGTATAAAAACATCCTGTAGCAAAACAAAAAAACAGCTAAAATTAAACTCTAAACACTACCATTTTCAAAATAAAATGAACACACCATTTTAGTAGGTACGAGAAACAATTGCATAGAACAGTTGGAGAATATAAAACTTTACATACAGTGACCAAGCAGAAATTAGAAACTAAACATCACGAGCTATGAGACAGCAATACCAATTACCAAGTTATCATAATGCCCTCCAGCTAAACTGAATTAAATTCCACATAATACTTTACATGTGTTAAAGGAAGCAGCTGTGTTTCATGTGAAATGTAATATATAAAAGTATAATTTCTATATTATCTAATTTTTAACATCAACACCTATCAGTAAAAGAAAAGGTAACATTTTTTGGGAATGAAAACAAAATTACAGTATTTCAATACTCACTTTCTGTTTTGAATATTTTTTTTTATGATTGCTACTGTTTAATTTATACAATGCATTTATTTCTGGCCAATTTAGAGTCTGCAAAAAACTATAAACTACAACAATTAAGATATTATCGTAGACAATGTACAATAGAACTTCACTTAAAACAGCAGGTGCGTAGACAGTGCAGGGCAGGTAGGATCATGGGACTTCAGTAACCTTATGGACTGTGGAAGAAGCTGTCCCTGAAATGGGTGGAACAAGCAGCAGTACTTTCCAGAAGTGAAAGCAGGGGACGGCTGTGATCAGGTATGAAAAGTTGAGTAGATGGTATGAAGCCGTCAACTGCAATAATAAAAGGACAACCCTTTGGACAAATTTGCGATCCCAGCAAATGAGGTTACCAAACAATATGATGCATCTGGTAAGGATACCTTCAATAGTGCAGAGGTAAATGTTAATACATTTTTTGGTTCTCATCCCAAAGCTCTTTAGCCTCCTCAGGAAAAAGAGCCTTTCCTGGGCCCTTTTCAGTATGCAGATGGTGCTGACAGAATACCAAAGGCAGATAACAATGTTGATACATGTGGAACAGAGCATGACTGCCTTTGTTCTTTCTGAAGTCAACAATAGTCTCCATTGTTTTATCAACATTCAATCAGAGGTTGCTGTCATAAGACCATATACAGTCAGGTCGTTTACATAAGAATGTAAGAAATTTGAGAAATAAGAGGAGACCATTAAGTCAATCAAGCTAGTTTCTTTAGCTAATAGCTAAGTTGTCCCAATATCTCATTGAGATTCTTCTTAACACTAGAATTACCAGAGCCTTTGAGAAAACTCGTAAATCCGGCCCACCTTAAATCCGTTCACACCTCTCTGTAAATGTGCCGATAAAGACAAGCAGAAAGCAGCCTGCTATTCCATCCGCCCACCATCGCAGAACGTGCACAAAGTTCTTCCAGCTCATGCCTTGATTGATTATCTGGGAGGGAAGTACTGGAGTTTTAGAGTGAAAATAGTTATTTGGAACACATGTATTTCATGTGTGTTCCGTTTCTACAGTAATCTGTATAAACGCATTGTTAAAACAGAAACTTTTTCATATTTTAGTAATACATGTTACAAAATGTAGGCATAAACTATAGAATGTGTGAAGCCTGAAGTCTAAAGATCAAATAAACACTTTCACAAAAGGTTCAAGGATGATGCAACAGCTTCCGTGGTGTAGCAGTAAGATTTGCTGATTTGTAACCAAGAGTACCCAGTTTGATCGCGACTGCCTCCTATATTTGCCGTTTTCAGTAGTGAGCTGCTCTTATTGTTAATATTATACAGTACACACATACATTTGGTTTGTGTCTGTAACAGCCGCTGTACATTTATAGGACTTGTAAAAGTTACCGTTTTTTTCACTTTTATACTCTCAGTCACGACGACGATGCATACTACCGCCTAAAAAAACCCAAAGGATCAGGGATTTGACACTGTTCATTTTTATCTGAAACTGGGAATAACTGTAGATGTGAGTGGTGTT
>NW_026261615.1:10000-45000 GCF_900747795.2 Erpetoichthys calabaricus | reverse complement strand
AATTACACAGTATTAAAAGACAGTCAACAATTAACGTCATTTACCTTCATTCCCGCGTTTGACTTGTGGTGTAAATCTCTTCCTCGTTTTCAGTTCACGTGATTACGTAGGAGGCGTAATACGTGATGACGCAATACGTGACTCCGCCTCCTCCATTAGAGTATATGGACAAAAAACAGGTTCCAGTTATGACCATTACGCGTAGAATTTCGAAATGAAACCTGCCTAACTTTTGTAAGTAAGCTGTAAGGAATGAGCCTGCCAAATTTCAGCCTTCTACCTACACGGGAAGTTGGAGAATTAGTGATGAGTGAGTCAGTCAAACAAGTTCCAGTTATGACCATTACGCGTAGAATTTCAAAATGAAACCTGCCTAACTTTTGTAAGTAAGCTGTAAGGAATGAGCCTGCCAAATTTCAGCCTTCTACCTACACGGGAAGTTGGAGAATTAGTGATGAGTGAGTCAGTCAAACAGGTTCCAGTTATGACCATTACGCGAAGAATTTCGAAATGAAACCTGCCTAACTTTTGTAAGTAAGCTGTAAGGAATGAGCCTGCCAAATTTCAGCCTTCTACCTACACGGGAAGTTGGAGAATTAGTGATGAGTGAGTCAGTCAAACAAGTTCCAGTTATGACCATTACGCGTAGAATTTCGAAATGAAACCTGCCTAACTTTTGTAAGTAAGCTGTAAGGAATGAGCCTGCCAAATTTCAGCCTTCTACCTACACGGGAAGTTGGAGAATTAGTGATGAGTCAGTCAGTCAGTCAGTCAGTCAGTGAGTCAGTGAGGGCTTTGCCTTTTATTAGTATAGATTTAATTTATTTAAACTTTCAGAAAGAACAGAACTGTTTTTTATCAAAGATTATTTACTTATTTATGAAAAATTGTACTGCACGGATGCACACTTTGCACCATTCTTCTTGTTATGTTTCTTCATTCAGCTAGTCAATCTTGGTTCATGGCTATTGATGTCTGGGTTCAAAAGGAGACAATGCCAGCTGCAGGCAACCATGTCATCACAATTACTTCCGATGAGAAGTGCCACCAGTTTAAATGGCTTTACAAATGGAAATTGATTGATATACTCTTCAGGGTCTTTTTGCATATAATTAGTTCAAATGTGAATTCCATCATCATCACCATGCCTTTTTAGTTTGCATTTTGTATTACCTGTATTGCCCACTTTTCCCACAGTGCAAATTAAATTTGTTGGTTCATATAATTTAGTCATTCTTGATTTTACTTAGTTTCAAGGTTTTGTTGTTGTCACTAAGTAGAGTGACTGGGTAATGGTTATATGATGTTACGTAATCCACAGCTGGAGTTTTAACACACAGGCCAGCAGTTGAGATCTAGATTATGTACAAATCACTCAGATGTGTAACTCAGAAAATGAAAGTGTTTGTCGTTACTGCTTTCTTTGTTCAGAATGTTAAAATTTTTAAGCTATAAAAACAATTCAGTAGCACAGAAACTAAACTAGATTCTTTTTGGTGACAGAGTCCCTGCCTTGATGACGTATATCAAAGTGTATAAAAGTACAGGTAAATGTTACATTGTAACACATATTAATATAGTGTATTACTCTGTGTGTTACTTTTCCTTCTTTTGTATGAAAAGCTGTACATTTCACTGGCCAGCATTTGTTATTAAATCTGAAACACATATTTAATCTTTAGGAAACGGACCAGAAAACACCACCAAATTTGATAATTTTATGTGTTTCATAAATACTGTAGCTCATCTGGATCTGGACTTGAGAGGGACATACTCCACAGGTGGCTGAGACCAGTCTGAGGGGATGGGAATACTTTGAGAAGCTGGCAATGAAAAGTAACCTCCGAGCAGTAGAAGGGAGTGCAAACACGCACTTAGAGAGCACTTCAGTCATGCAATAAGTATACCCACACCCGCTCGGCACCTCTCACTGGGGGCAACTCCAGAGTGGTAGAGAGTCCAGCCCCTCTCAAGGAGATTGGTTCCAGAGTCCAAGCTGTGCGTTGAGGTGAGCCCGACTATATCTAGCCGGAACCTCTCAACCTCACGCACAAGCTCAGGCTCCTTCCCCTTCAGAGAGGTGACATTCCACGTCCCAAGAGCCAGCTTCTGTAGCCGAGGATCGGACCGCCAAGGTCCCCGCCTTCGGCCACCACCCAACTCACACTGCACCCGACCTCCTTGGCCCCTCCCATAGGTGGTGAGCCCATGGGAAGGGGGACCCACGTTGCCTCTTCGGGCTGTGCCCGGCCGAGCCCCATGGGTGCAAGCCCGGCCACCAGGCGCTCGTCATCGAGCCCCACCTCCAGGCCTGGCTCCAGAGGTATTGTGGAGCATTTCCATGGATATACTGGTGAGTGAGCATACAAAGTTTGTATTCAATACGGACGTGACTGAAGGATTGATGAAAAATGTTCATATTTCTACACTCTCATTAGGATCCTTGCGGCAATATTTTGGATTTGTTGGAGCTTTTGAAGGCTCTTGCTGGGGATCCTGATGAGGAGTGCATTACAATAGTCCAGCCTGGAGGAGACAAAGGCTTTTTTCAGAATCACAAAGGGAAAGGCAGGGACGGAGTCTGGCTATGTTTCGAAGATGAAGGAATGCAATTTTACAGAGATGGTGGACATGTGTATCAAATGACAAATGGGAGTCTAATTTGACACCCAAATTAGTAACAGAAAGTAATGGTATGGTCAGAAAAGGAAAAACAATTTACGGAGGAACGAAGTTGATGGGGGTGCCCAATTAAAAGAGCTTCAGTTTTGGTGCTGTTCAGCTTAAGAAAGTTCTTGGACATCCAAGCCTCAATCTCATCCAAGCAGGAGGAAAGAGTTGATGGAAATGTAATAGAAGTTGAATCCAGTCTCGCATTACTATAAAACCAATCTACAGTATGTAGCACACATAACTTTTAACATGTTACCCCCAACACTGTTCACTAATAAACCCCTACTAAACAGATGTATTAGTGAACAGTCAATATGTGTTCAGATGAGCCCATCTTTACTTTTTTCTTTCTTTGTCCTTTTTTCCAGAAATTTCTTTAATAGATTTTTGTGCTGCTTGCCCTATATTCATTTTTAAATTTTTTTTTATTTGGTTATTTTATTTATTATTGGTATTTGCAGCATTACTGGGTGATGGAATGTCCTAAAGGCCCACCTCAGGTGTACACTGTGATTTTACAGATTTTTTCATACACGTGCCATTTGGCAAACTCATGCTGGCATTTGGTCTTCTCCAAGAGAAAGCGCAAAGTATAGGCAGTTAGACCAAAATAGAAATACCTTTTTTTTGTAATAATAATAATAGAAAAAATATATATATATATATTTTTGTTTTTGTGCTCTGGACTAACAGAATAAGATTTATAAAACTTGTGTATAAACAAAAAGAGTCTTTCTGTGGAAAAGTCGGTATTATTTATAACTTGGCAGGAGAATCCGCTTATAATTAGGGCAACTCTGATCCATTCATATGCAACACTTTGGAGAAACAGGGAAATAACGACACCCTTGATGAAGTGGGAAAATGCAGCCAAACCAGCTAAATGATAAATCACGTATAAAACAATTCATATCACTGAGCCATTATTATAATGCACAGTGATGTAACAAACATATTCAACCTTAAAAATGATTAATATTATATACAGACTATTTTAGTTCCTTTTTAAGAAGGCCGGTGCTGCATATATGTGATTCACTCCCTGCATACAGAAAGCTATAAATCTCATGCTCTATAGACTATTTACAGTCACATGAAAATGCTTCAAATGATCCCATAGATTTTCGATAGTATTCAAGTCAGGGGACTGTGATGGCCATTCCAGAACATTGTACATCTCCCTCTGCATGAATGCCTTTGTAGATTTCGATCTGTGTTTTGGGTCATTGTCTTGTTGGAATATCCAACCCCTACGTAACTTCATCTTTGTGACTGATGCTGAACATTATCCTGAAGAATTTGTTGATATTAGTTTGAATTCATCCGACCTTCGACTTTAACAAGGGCCCCAGTCCCTGAACTAGCCACACAGCCCCACAGCATGATGGAACCTCCACCAAATTTGACAGAAGGTAGCAGATGTTTTTCTTGGAATGCAGTGTACTTCTTCCACCATGCAAAACGCTTTTTGTTATGACCAAAGCACTTTGCTCCAAAATGAATATGGCTTGTCTAAATGAGCATTTGCATACAACAAACAACTCTGTTTGTGGCATGCATGCAGAAAAGGCTTCTTTCTCATCACCCTGCCATACAGATGTTCTTTGTGCAAATTGCGCTGAATTGTAGAACGAAGTACAGATACACCATCTGCAGCAAGATGTTCTTGTAGGTCTTTGGAGGTGATCTGTGGGTTGTCTGTTACCATTCTCACAATCCTGTGCATGTGCCACTCCTGTATTTTTGTTAACAGGAACTGTGCCTGTGGCCTTCCATTTCCTGATTACATTCCTTACAGTTGAAACTGACAGTTTAAACCTCTGAGATAGCTTTTTGTAGCCTTCCCCTAAACCATCATACTGAACAATCTTTGTTTTCAGATCTTTTGAGAGCTGCATTGAGGATCCTATGCTGTCACTCTTCAGAGGAGAGTCAAAGGGAAGCACAACTTGCAATTGACCACCTTAAATACCTTTTCTCATGATTGGACACACCTGTCTATGAAGTTCAAGGCTTAATGAGCTAATCCAACCAATGTGGTGTTGCAAGTAATCAGTATTGAGCAGTTACATGCATTCAAATCAGCAAAATTACAAGGGGACCCAAATTTTTGCACAGCCAGTTTTTCACATTTGATTTAATTTCATACAACTAAATACTGCTTCACTAAAAATCTTTGTTCGGAAAACACTTCAGTACTCAGATGTTCCTAGGAAATGAAAGACATACCACTGTTATCTTTTTATTGAAAGTAGTATATGCAGGGAGTGAGACTTTAGATACTGGTTGAATTTTTTTGACCAACATAATGACTGGTGTATGAGCCAATTTAGACTTTCAATAGACAGCCGTTTTCTTGGAACTCTGGAACTCAATGTAAAATAAGGACACCTAGCTAGACTGACTCAGACTGACTGAAGCAGTTACATTCCATTAACGTAGAAGTCATCTATGATGCCAAGATGAGACTGACAAACACCGTCGCTCAGTGCCTGGGTCAACACATGATTAATTTATTTTGAGGCAAAGTAGCAAGATAACTTACTGAAGGTGCTGAATGTGATGGCTGGCATGTTGATAAGTAAAGTGGCTGAACCTGTATTGTTTCATATGGCCTATGCAATTCGTTGTAAAAGAAATCATGTTATTACATGTGCCAGAGGATAGTGGCTACCCTCTTTGACATTGGCATTTTTTGCATTTCGCTGACCCCAGAGTTCAGAGGATAGGCTTTTCAATGCCATGCAGAGCACCTTTAGATTCCTCAATATCAATTGGTATTTGCACTGGATGTGTCATTTGGGAGGCTGCTCTACCAGTCAATGAAGGTCTGCAGTATCACGACAGCATATATACAAGGTTTGTTAGCATAGCCAATATATGGTTATTTCAGTGTGGCAACTGGGCAGGGTACAAGGCACATTCACATATGCATATTTACTAGGGCATTGCAATTTATATTAAGGTAAATGTGTTTACACCACATTTGATAAATCAGATTATTTTTGCCGTAGTCATTTTCCTGCTTTTTGGCATATGCACATATTTTTACACTTCAAACCATGCAAAATTTCATAAATGAGATTCCAGGTGTTCTGAACTAAGTTCAAGGATCAGGAAAATCTAAATTTCACAGTTTTGGGGCATGTTATCGTACATTGTGCATTGATGTTGTCTTCCAGACCCACAGACGTTTTCTAGAGCTCTTTGTAACTTTAAGGGAGAGATTTTTGCAAAATGATAATTCCTTTCATGGAGTTTTTAAAAACTGTGTTCATTTGAAGGGTTTTGCTCTGACTGTGATTTGGTGGAACCCCAGAGCCTTAGAAATGTTTTTAAAACACATTCTACACTGAAAGACATCAATATTTTCTTGAGATAACCTGTACTTTTCTTCACTACATGATGTTCCTCTAAAACCTTTACTGCAATGAGTTATTTAAATGTATATGGAACTGGTCAGGTCTAAATAAGGTGAGACTGTTGGATTTAAACAGCTGACACTTATTACCACTGTAATTGTAATAATAGGGAGGATGGGGGCAGCATCAAATGTTTTCACACATGCCTGGTGATTGATCAACTCTCACTTACGTTTTTTCTGCAGTTTTGGTTTTTTTTAACCATTTGTTATTTTTCTTCTTGCTAGCTGGCAATTTGCTATTGTTTCAGAGATCCAGCTTGACATCATGTCACAATATTATGACACGTGGTTATACTAAATATTATGATTGACGTGGCCATGTGGCGTAAAAGGATGATCATCAGATCTTATGGGTCTTTTTTATGACACTACCTACAATCATTGCTAGATCATCGGGTCTTCTGTTCTTCTTACAAAAGCCAGACTCTGTCTTTTTGACATTGCTACGCATGTGTAATCAGGAGACAATAGGGCCCGAAAATAAATGTTTCTCAGCCAAGTGGTGGTGCTGTCCAATAATACTTTCTCCTCTTTCCCACTGCAAACCCTCAATAGGACCCACTTCCTAATGACAACACTTCTACTTACCAAGATCACTCCTCCTAATGACATAATTTCTGGTTCTGGTCCCACCAGCTCCCACCTCTTCCAGTCTCCAACATGTATATCCACCATCTTGCCTATCTATGGTAGTTCTGTTTTGAATTAATTATCTGTAAAGACATCATTTTCTTTTGAATATTTTCAAGTATAAAGGGTACAAGTTCCCCAGACCTTTTTCATTGTCCCTGCCTGTTATTACAACAGTAAAATATTAAATTATTTACTTTTGCTTGAAATGTTCACCACTTTTTGCAATTTAGACCCATCTTTTCTCTATGTTTCAGGCTGCTAATTCGACTGTTTTTCCTTTTCACTGTGGTGTTCAAATGTTCATTTATGAACTAGAATTTAGAAAGTTGGTTGATGCTCACACTGACTCAGATAGAGAATCAAGCATCTGCAAGGTCACTGAAGTCTGCTGTTAGGTTTGTATTTTTTCAGGCTGATGTTGGAGTCTGTCAAAAAAATTCATCCCCTGTTGTTCCTTCATCATTCTGGCTCTGCCAGAAAAGTAGGCGACTCTTCCACAGTTTTTAATTTTTATATTATTTTTATGCTCTTGTTGGTTGTGACATTGATTGCATTACACACCAAAAGAAACATTAAGTTTTATTGTCATGTTTTTTTTTGTCAAATTTACCTCTATATACCTCCGTTATATTGAATACCGTTTATTTATACTGTTACAACTGTATACTTTACTACTGTTAAAAAAATAAAAGACATTCAGAATTTGTTATTTGTATTCTGAATCTGTAATGTGCTGCCATTTTCTGCTCATTGACGGTGGAGCCCAAGGGGGCAGGGCCTTCCTTTTGTCACTACTGCTGGGTCCCCCTTCTGATTTTATTAGGTCATCCAGAAAGAGATACCCAGCAGGTGGAGCTTTGAGGCTGTGTTAGAGTTTACTGCAAGTATTGCTATTTCATGATTTTTCTGGTTTCTTGGAGTTTTCACACTTAGGTTGTATTTTGGGGGATTGGATTGCCTTTTAGACAAATCCTTTTTGGTCTTTTGAGCATGTCCTTGTTTATCTATTCTTGTTTAATAAACTATCAATTTCTAAAGATTGCATAGTTTTTTAACAATGGCTCTCTTGTAAGGCATTTTTGCAAATTTTGGGACTTTATTACATTTTTTTTTTACTTTTTAAATCAAGTTTCCCATTTTTAGGACTGTTCACACCACTGTCTACAAATAACAGTCTGGGGACTTTCAGCCTCAGAGTGAGTCTCTTATGCTAGACAGTATAACTTATTTTGTAGGAATCTGGAACTCCAATTCACAACACATTTTTCTAAGAGAATATGCAAACTCCAAATGAACAGTAAATTAAGGCTTCTAGAGTTGTAAGGCAACTGTCTTTGTAATAACATTGACTTTTTTTGATTTGTCACCATACATCTTGTAATTCCATAAGTTCAGTAGAGATTAAATTGGACAAACAAATAAACATCACATAGGATTTTTGGAATGGCAGAGACCAGGGAAAAAACATTCACAAACCCAAATTAAACAAGTTGTGACTGAAAACCAGAACATCAAAAATGGCAAGGGTCTAACAACAGATTTTTTTCAGTAATAGCATGTCGAGGTCAGAGCCCAATACAGTATGTGATCGAATCCAAATAAAAAAAAAAACAAACAAAAACAAAACAACACTTCCTCTCTCTTTTTTCTGGGATCCCAATTTCTACTCCGTTAAAGAAAAAATCAAATTCAAATTTGAATTTGATTTTATTTTGAAAAAAAGATCCATAACAAATACAAATGTTTACATTGTTTTCATTTTGTAGTTTTGCAGGATTTTCCCAATCAACATCATGACACACAGCAAAATCATGAATGGTATTTATAGAAATCTAGCTGTGTTATGCAGCTTTTCCCAATAAATTTTGTAAGACAAAAGGTGTCAGTTATTGTGCCATTGGTTAATCAGGTGTATCAGAAGTACTATGTAACTAACCAAGTGCTTTTCTGTATACAACATTTGTATTTTTTTACACCAGCTATTAAAATTATTGGCAGGCAGTGTGCTGTGGTGGTTAAAGCTTTCAACCCAGGACTTCAAACCCAGAGCTTGTGGGTTCAAATCCTGCTACTAACAATGTGTGACCATGAGCAAGTCACCTCACCTGCCTGTGCTCCAATTAGAAAACTAAAAGAAATGTAACCAATTGTAGCTCAACTGCTGTAAGTCACATTGGATAAAGGCATCAGACAAATAATAAGTAATGATAGTATTATTAAGTCATTGAAGCTGCCTACTCTTGAACATGCCATAAACAGCTCTTTAAAGAAGTGAAGTGAATTTTTAAGTTTTGCTGTGAATTGTATTTCACTGTAATCATTGACTTGTCACAAATAAACTAAAAGTACCACAGGATCTTTGAGTTAAACTGCTTATATCCATCCATCCAGCTATATCCTAACTACAGAGTCACAGGGCGCAAGGCGGAAAACAAACCCTGGGCAGGGCGCCAACCCACCGCAGGGCACACAGACACACACTCACACACCAAGCACACACTAGGGACAATTTAGAATCGCCAATGCACCTAACCTGCATGTCTTTGGACTGTGGGAGGAAACCGGAGCACCCGGAGGAAACCCACGCAGACACGGGGAGAACATGCATACTCCACGGAGGGTGGACCCGAGAAGCGAACCCGGGTCTCCTAACTGCAAAGCAGCAGCGTTACCCACTGCGCCACCGTGCCGCCCTGCTAATATCCAAATATAACAAAAATCATTTTCTCAATCTGGCTTCTAGATAGATAGATAGATAGATACTTTATTAATCCCAAGGGGAAATTCACATACTCCAGCAGCATATTGATAAAAACCAATATTAAATTAAAGAGTGATAAAAATGCAGGTATAACAGACAATAACTTTGTATAATGTTAACATTTACCAAACCCCCACCCCCCCCCTGGCCCGAGTGGAATTGAAGAGTCGCATAGTGTGGTGGAGGAACCATCTCCTCAGTCTGTCAGTGGAGCAGGACAGTGACAGCAGTCTGTCACTGAAGCTCCTCTGTCTGGAGATGATACTGTTGTGGCAGGTGGCCGGGTGTGGTCATCAGCCGCCTGCCTATTTAAGGAGCTGTCTCCCCTCATTAAGGGCTGGAGTCGGGTGAGGAGGTGGACGAGGTCTAAGAAGAGGCGGCAAGGAGAGGCCTGAAGAAAGAAAGAAAGAAAGAAAGAAAGAAAGAAAGAAAGAAAGAAAGAAAGAAAGAAAGAAAGAAAGAAAGAGGTAGCTGTATGAGAAGCCTGGACTTTGGGAGACTGTTGGGGTTTGTGGTGGTGCACTTATAGACATTGTAAATATAGTGTAAATAAACGTGTGGTGGTGACTTTGAACATGTCTGCCTGTCTGTGTCCGGGGCCCTCCATTCACACTGTTCAGTGGATGCAGTGGATTCTCCATGATTGACAGGAGCCTGCTCAGTGCCCATCGCTCTGACACAGATGTCAAACTGTTCAGCTCCGTGCTTACAATAGAGCCTGCCTTCCTCACCAGTTTGTCCAGGCGTGAGGCGTCCCTTTTCTTTATGCTGCCTCCCCAGCACACCACCGCGTAGAAGAGGGCGCTCGCCACAACCGTTTGATAGAACATCTGAAGCATCTATCAAATTTATTGCAACTTTCTGTCTCACATTACAGTTTTGAATAAAGGAATTATTTTTTAAAAAGTAGATGATATTAAACATTTTTTGTCTATATCAGTAGGCACACTCATTATGACATATTCCTCCTCACTTACAATTGAACTTGAAAGCAGTACCAAATAATCATTTTACATTTATTAGTGACATAACTCAAATGGAAAACTTGCAAGAGATACCATAAAAAACATTTGTAATGCCTGTTTTGTAAGTTTCCAGAGATGGTCTTAAAGAGGTGGATTGTTCTGTTCTCAGTCAACGAATGCAAAACAGTAAAATTTTTAGCCTTCTGCTTAATGCAAATGAGTAAGCAGTGAGTCAGGATAAGCTTCAGCAGCCTCCACAACCCTGGTCTGGATTAAAGAGATTAGAAAACAACATGACTACTGAGACAATATGGAAAAGTCTGTTTCCATAAAATTTCACTTTTTAGCTTTCTTTCATGTATTGGTGTTCTGAGTGAGAATTTCAAATTTCAGATTTAACAAATTAAACATGAACAACATAAATTCTTAGACTGAGGACCAAAGAATAAGAAACATTGAAAATGTTTCAGTACAAGTTTTCAGGAAAAAAAAGACAGAATTATACACATACTCTTTTTTTCCATTTGAGAAAGTTCAAATTATAAATATGTAATGACCTCAGGCCATGAGCCAATATGCTACAAACAGACATAATTTATACAGTCATACTTTATCATATCTTAGATTAGGTAAACTTTATTAATCCCATGGAGAAATTCAGATGCATACAGCAGCAGAAACTTAAAAAACAAGGATACAAACTCAAAGGAGAGAAAAAACAGCCAATCAACTCAAAGGACAGAAAATATATCCAATCAATTAATCAATAAAAATATAAACAAAAAATAAATAAACGTATATTGTGCATATATTTCAAAATTATATTTTAAAATGATTTTAACATCTAGAAGAAGAATTGAATTGCCTTACAGTAGTGGGCAAAAAAGACCCCCAGAGGGTGGAAGGACCCTGGGTCTAAATGAATGCCTCCTGGAGGGGATGAAGAGGATATTTCATGATGGCATCCAATTTTGCCACCATCCTCTTTTCCACAACAGCTTCGAGTTTGTCCAGGGTTCATCTGGTGATGGAGCAGGCTTTCCTGATAAGTTTGTTCAGGTATTGTGCATCCTTTGAGCTCAGATTGCTCCCCCAGGAGACTGCAGTGTAGAACACCACACTGGCTACTAAGGACTGATAGAACATCATACATACATCAAAAGACCCGAGTTTCCTCCAGATCTACAGTTTGCTCTGGCCCTTCTTGTACAATGCCACAGTGTTGTTCGACCAGTCCAGTTTGCTGTTTATGTGAACCCCCAGGTACTTCCAGCTCAGCACCACTTCCACATCCTCCCCCTGAATACTGACTGGTCACAGAGGCTCTTTGGCACACTGGAAGTCCTACATCTACTCCTTTGTCTTGCTGATGCAGAGCTGCAGATTGTTATTCTGGTTCATTCTGAAAAACAAATCCTTCACTTTGGCGTTTTGTACGGCAAATGTTATTTGCCATATTTTAAGAAAATTTGTAAAAAAAAAAATATGTGCTTTGTGGTTTTCATGTCTTGGTCTAGCATCTGTAGTCATGTTTTGCTTTATTTATTCATTTATTTAGAGCACTGGAGTTTTCATTTGTACTGATTAGGGAGTATTTGGAATGGGGAAGGCCTAACATCTGTGCACATAGGAAGACCTTGTATTTGCACCCATAAAACTGTTTGATTTGAGCTCCTTTTGTCAGGTTAGCACTAATGCCTTGTAGATTTTTCAACATTATGTGAAGCTCCTTTTTTGGAACTTCTTATCACTACCTAATCTAACATGCAAACATCTTTAAAGTTATTAGAATGATGTATTTATTTATTTGCTGTGATGTGGATTCACTTCCTCCAGAATTTACATTTACTTTCCATTTGCTTGTTATTAAAAGCTCTGGTAAGGCTATATATTTAAATTGTGTGTTCTACAAGTGTGACAAGGAAAAAAAAAACTAAGAACAGGCAGAAGCATTGTCACATAACAGAATAGGAACACAAATATAATTTAAACAAATAAAGTTAAACAAACTGAACATCTGAACCAAAACACAAAACATAGTCATAGACAAAATAATTCAAAGCAACTGGTTCATGAACTAAGTAATGATCCATTCCCAAACTAAAATTAATCTTTATGGTAAGTTTCTTCCTTGTTAAATAACTAAGTGTTGGACCCCACTATCTTTTATAGATGGAGTGTGAGGCAAAGTAAATAACATGGTCACAGCTATCAGCAAACTTCAGAAAATATCATCGAGCAATCTTTCAAAATGGCACAATGGCTGAAGTCACCTTCAAAATGTTAAGATAATCAGTTTCAAAAAATGTTCCAAAATGTTCAAGAATTAAGAGCAAGATTTCTGAAATTGTCCAAACAAGGATTCATCACACATAGGTACTTCTGTATTTTTCTATTTCCTAGTGATGCAACTTAAGTTAGTTGTGTCAAGCAGTGCTCAGGGGACATTTTCAGAATTCTGAAAAGGCCAGCAATAAGACCCAGAGTAAATGGGGTGCTGTTGGTAACATCATCTTCATTTTTACTTGCAGTTCAGAGGTGTGCCAGCTGGAGGTTGAATTACCTCATTTTCACATCCTTCATCAAGGCTCCACCCTTTTTGGGAAGCTTGTATAAAGACCAGGGACCTCATGTATAAATGGCGTGTGCACGTGCATTACTTTTCACGCTGACCTGGATTTATGTAGCGGAAGAACGTGGAAGTTGCCATTCGCACAGATTTATGCATCTGCATTTTTTTGTGCATAAGCACATTTCTGCTTTTGTCCGTACGCCATGTTATAGTGTGAATGCTACACACGGTGTTATGCATGAGGCCCCATGAGTCTACTGAAAGTAGGTTTTTATGTCAGGACCCGCAACTCCAGAGAAAAGAGCTCTGAGAAGTGCAATTGACTTTGAAGATGTCTTGTTACTTTATTGGTTTAAGTTATTATTTTGCACCTTTGAGTGCAATTTATTTTGAAACTTTTGCAATCTGTTAAATTAATTAATATTTGTTATATATTCAATTGACACGGAAGACCGACATAGATTCCTTCATGAAATACGTAAAGCAGCACATGCACCTCCTGCAACAGTTGAGGGAGTTCAATCCACCAAAGGAACTGTGACCCAGATCTACACAGCAATTATTTAATCTGTTCTCAGCTCATCCATTACCTTATGTTTTGGATAAGCAACTAAGCATGACAAGAACACGCAACAACAAATCTTCAGGTCTCTGATTAGGTCACTGGCACCAGTCTTCTGACTTTACAGGACATGTAGCGGGGAGGGAAAATCATCACCTACCACTGACATCCAGGCTAAAAACTCTTTGATAGAAAAAACTAAATCAAAACAAGCAGATATAGCAGATCAATCTCACAAATGGATAATTCAGCTGTCCTCGCCAAGTCTGGAAATATATCTTACAATATTTTTACATACAGCTAATGTGTAATTCTGTATTTATTTCACTATTTCTTGCACTGCCTTGCATTTTGTATATATATATGTTTACATTCTTTGTCTTGTATTTGTTTCAGGTCTGTACTTATCAATTCTGTGTTTGTCTGTCATGTAACTATAGCTGCAGGGTTGTCTTGTAGAATGAAGAACATGGATGGCTGACAGTTTTCTCACTCTTAATCAAAATAAAATGAAAATGCTGATAGCTGGTCCTCCTGCCAAATCTCAAATTGGTTTTCAACTCTTTGGATCTTTCGCAGACTTTTTGTAAACCTCAAGTTCGAAATTTGGTAAACAGAAAAATTATGTGATTAAGCGTTGCTTTTTCCAGCTTCATCTTTTTGCCAAGGTTAAGCCTTTTTTATCTCCTAGGGATCTTGAGATGTTGCTTTTATCTTTTCCTGGCTTGACTACTACAATTAGTTGTATTCTAGGATCTGCAAATTCCTGATAAGCAGGGTGCAGTTGGTCCAGAATGCTACTACCTGTTTTTTGATCAGGGCAAGAACGTTTGATTCTTTTTCTCCAATTTTAGGCTGGATGTTAGTTTCAGAAGTGATTTAAAGATGTTGCTGCTGGTTTTTAAATCAATACATGGGTATGCTCCCACTTGTTTATCTGAATGGTGTGTTATATACCAGCCATCCAGAGAGCTGAGACCTATCTGTCAGTTGTCTCTTGTTGTCCCTCGTACAAAGTGTAAAACTATGGTGGACAGGGCTTTTGCAGCTGCTGCACCTCATCTGTGGAATACTTTACCTAATTACATTAAGGTGTCACCCTCAACTGAACTGTTTAAATTAGATTGAAGACGCTTTTCTATTCCCTAGCTTTCCTAATAATAATAATTTTTCTCATTCATATTTTCTCACTACTCAAATCCAGAGGTGGGTAGTAACGAGTTACATTTACTCCGTTACATTTACTTGAGTAACTTTTTAAAAAAATTGTACTTCTAAGAGTAGTTTTATTGCACCATACTTTTTACTTCTACTTGAGTACATTTGTGAAGAAGAAATGCTACTCTTACTCCGCTACATTGGGCAACACTCGAATCTTTACTTTTTTTCCATTATATACACTGTATTCCAAACATGCACAGCGCCCAGCACCTCCTATTCTTTAGCTAAAACTCCCTAAACTGTTTCCCATTCATTCTCTATGGTAGTAGTAAACCACTACTGATGTTCCCATTCATTCTCTATGGTAGTAGTAAACCACTACCGATGCAATCTATTTTCTACCACTTCCATTTTGGGGGGAGCTGTTCTGTGCTTTTCGCCGCTCTGCCTGCCTGCCTGCCTGCAGTGTCTGCCTTCATAGACATGCTGGGACGTTTTTCTTTTTTTTCTTAAGTAAATCGTTAAGTTTAAAATGTTGATCGCGGTTATCTCTGTTGATTGATGCTTTCATTGATTATAGCTAATACTGTTATCAAGTGGTTGCTATTTTTGCCTGTTGTATACAATCTATCTGCGTGCAGCATGTGTCGATTGATATATGATTTAATGTATTTCTTTTTGACATAATTCTCCGAGTTGTAAAATACATATACATTATGTATAAAACGAAACTACTATATAACTAATACTGTTATGCATCAGTCTAGTGCAGGGATGGGCAAACTACGGCCCGCCAAAGTATATTATGCAGCCCATAGGCACGCACATGTTGCGATCCTACTTCGATGTTAATTTTGTTCGATTAGAATTTTCACTATATTTTTGAAATTATATTCCGAGTATTTGATTTGAATCTAGGGATATTAAATTGGTTTTCATGGCCCCAGAATTGATTAGTCATTAATCATTAACATCCCTATTCGAAACTGTGTTTACGCTCAACCGGAAGTGGCTTTTGTTCACATTTTGAAAGGTTTTGTAAAAATTGTAATTTAAAAGCGAATAGACGTTCATTTAACCATGAGTGCTGCCAAAAAAAGAAAGATTGAGGACGAATGTCGTGTTTTTATTGACACATGGACTGTTAAGTACTGCTTCACGAACGTTGGGAGCAAAGCAGTTTGCTTGCTGTGCCGTGAGTGTGTGAGCGTCTTTAAGGAGTACAATTTAAAAAGACACCACCAAACAAAACATTTGGATTTCGGGCACAATTTAACGAACGAAGAGAGAAAAAGGAAATGCCAGGAGTTGGTTAACAATTTAAAGAAGCAGCAAACTGTTTTCACTAAACAGTCTTTAATACAAGATGCTGCAACCGAAGCTAGTTTGGTGCTGTCTCATAGGATTGTAAAACGGAACAAGCCTTTTTCTGACGGCGAGTTCATCAAGGAATACTTGTCAGATTCAGCAAACATTATGTGTCCAGAACAGAAAACAAAATTTGACAGCATTTCTTTATCAAGGAGAACTGTAGTCAGGCGTGTTGAAAAGATAAGTGACAATTTGATGCACCAACTTCGAGATGCAAGCAAAGACTTTTTGTGGTACTCTCTTGCGTTGGACGAAAGTACCAATGTACAGGACACAGCACAATTGTTGGTATTTATAGGGGGAATAAACACCCATTTCGAGCTTACCGAGGAATTACTTAGTGTTGAGTCACTCAAAGACACAACCACAGGCCAGGATTTATTCGGTGCTGTTGTGAACTGTGTTGAAAGAACTGGGTTGGTGTGGAATAAGATGGCAAGTATAACAACCGATGGAGCGCATGCTTTAACCTGGAAAAACGTAGGTCTGGTGAAGTTGATGAATAATAAAATTAAAGAAGAACACCCTGACCACACACTCTTACCTCTTCACTGTGTCATCCATCAGGAAAGTCTGTGTAACGCTGCGTTGAATATCAAGCATGTTATTGACCCAGTTGTCAGTGTGATAAACCTCATCAGAGCCAGGGCACTTAACCACAGGCAGTTCAAGGCACTGCTTGAAGATTTGGAAACTGAACATTCTGATATTATCTACCACAGCAGTGTCCGCTGGCTGAGCCTGGGCAAGACATTGAGGCGAGTGTGGGATCTCAAGGAAGAAATAGTTATGTTCCTGGAGATGAAGGGTATTGATTGTGACTTTGTTACTAACATTGTTAATGAAGAGTTGAAGTCAGACTTCATGTTTGCTATTGACATTATGGAAAAGTTGAATGAACTGACTGTCAAACTTCAGGGCAATAGCTTGTTTGCACATGAAATGTATGTGCATGTTAAATCATTTCAGGCAAAACTCTCCCTGTTCTCTAAGCAAGCAGGTGAGAGCAGGTTTTACCATTTCCCTTTGCTGAAACAGAAAACCATTTCTGGTGAAATGGCTGACAAGTACAAGGCCCAGTTGGATGCCTTGGTTATGGAATTTGAAAGGAGGTTCCAAGACTTCAAGAACTTGGAACCACTCTTCAATTTCCTCAGTTCACAATTTAGTGCAGAAGCTGATTCAGCCCCAGAGTACAGTTGGAGCTGCTTGACCTACAAGCAGATTATGACCTGAAGGAGAAGTTCAAGTCAGTTCTTCTGCTGGAGTTTTATGGATCTTTGTCAGTAGCAGCATTTCCACACTTAAAAAACTTTGCTGCTAAACCTTTGTCACTATTTGGGTCCACATACATCTGTAAGCAAGCTTTTTCTTGTCTGAAAATAAACAAGTCTAAGAACAGGTCAATGGTGATTGACTGCAATTTGAATGCAGTCATGCAAATCACAACCAGTAAACTGGTTCCACAGTTCAAGAACATTATCCAAAATTGTGAACAGTTACATACTTCTCATTAACTATAATTGTACTCTGTGGTCAGATTGTATGTAAATTAAGTTCCTTCTTCTTCATAATTATTATGATAGGTAACAATAAACTTTTGTTGAAATAATTATGAATAGTAAAATCTTATTACCAAATTAGAAACCGTTTCAAGTTCGTATTTTAAAATATAATGTGCATGTGTAGTACAGTGTGAATGTGAAATAAAATGACAAATACATGGTTATTATCATTAATTCATATTTTCATACATTATAAATTGTAATTGAAGTAGACAAAATATATATGCGGCCCCCCGATAACAATAAAGTTTTCAATGTGGCCCTCTGTAGAAAATGTTTGCCCACCCCTGGTCTAGTGCCTTCTCTGTCTGCCTGTTATATAAGTGCCTTCCCTATCTATCCGTTTATCTAGTGCCTTTCACATGTGAATGTACTCTCACTGCCTGCTTGCCTTTCTGCAGCACCTGTCATATAGTGCCTTTCACATCTATCTATCTATCTATCTATCTATCTATCTATCTATCTATCTATCTATCTATCTATCTATCTATCTATCTATCTATCTATCTATCTATCTATCTATCTATCTATCTATCTATCCCTCTAGCTGTTTTTTTTTCTCCTGACAGTTTTATATCTTCTATTATACAGTACCTTCCCAGTTTATCTATCTAGTAACTTCTCTGTCTGTGCATTATTCAGTGATCTGTCTGACAGTGTATGTCTTGCAGAACTTAAAAATAAGAACAGTTATAAGGACACTTATTCATGTTAATTGCAGTGTCAATTTTTATTTTTTTTAAAAAGAGCATCCTACATCTATTATACAATGACTGTGTCAACTGTGTCAACTATCCACGACTGGCCTGTCAAGGTAAAGTGAGACTTCTTGTACGTGCACAAGCTGCCTTGTTCTAATGTTATTTTCTATCAGCTGTGCTATTTGGAGAGCAGGTGAATATGCAGTATTATACTGTATAAAATAAAATAAAATAAAATAAACAGAATAAAATGCAATAAAACATAATACAAACCAGCAGTAAATAGAAACCAACAAATGACTATGAATCTGCGCCATGGTAGCACTGCTGCTTTGCAGTAAGGAGATTGTGGGTTTGCTTCCTTGATCCTCCCTGCATGGAGTGTGATTTGAGCAGAGGTGGGTAGAGTAGCCAAAAATTGTACTCAAGTAAGAGTAGTGTTACTTCAAAATAATATTACTCAAGTAGAAGTAAGAAGTAGTCATCCAAAAAATTACTCAAGTAAGTGTAATAAGACAAACAAAAATATAATTCTGCTATTTACAAATAATAAAATTAAAAAATGAGTAAAAATAAATAACATCTTTACAAAATAAAGATGCACAAATAACACAAAGTTCCAAATTCAGTTTTTCACAACAAAGCTTTTGAAGCCAATACCTACAGGACGCAACTTACGGCCAACAGTTCGATGTCCCTGCAGCAAGTGGAGACTTTGACGTTAACATGTCCAGAGTTACACCACCGTGTATTAACATAGAGAGCGAGTCCTCCTCCTTTGTGCTTCCCGCAGGTACTTGCATGTCTGTCCGCTCTAACTGTGCTAAACCCGGGTAGCTCCACGTTAGCATCTGGGATGGTGGTAGTTAGCCACGTTTCACAAAAGCACAACAAACTGCATTCTCTGTATCTTCCGACATTTTTCACCAGTGCAGCCAGTTCGTCAATCTTATTTGAGATTGAGTTCACATTTCCCAGGATTACAGAAGGCACCGAAGGCTTAAAATGCCACTTTCTCGCAAGCCGCTTCATTTTTAGCTTAGTGCCCGCTCTGCTGCCACGATACCGCCTTCTTACCTCGTCGGTTAAATAGGGAACCACACCGGCACTGGCATTTGTTCTCAGTACTCGAAGTTGAGTACTTGAATAGACGAGTCTCTGCGTGTAAAAATCCATGCCCACGTTGTAAAAGTAAGTGTGTCCAGGGAACGAATCCACATAAAATAAAGTGATAGGAGTGATCAATAAAAAAGAGAAAAATAAAAGTAGAAAAAATAAAAGTACACGGAGCTGCTGAAAAGGCTGCCACTCTCGGCAACGCCTGAGTCAATTTTTTGATTACATAATAACATACACCCTTCGACCGCCACTGGATTTTTAACCTTAGGTAAAGTGGTTAACGTGAAAGTTTTGTTTTCTTTTATTGAGTCCATTTCTTTCTTCATTGCACTCTTCCACTCGTTAGATTGATTGGAATTTATGCCTTCTGTAAATGTTTGTGGCACATTGCTCAGAATCCTGTAACAATAATCAATATTAACTATTTTTTGGTTATTTTTGTATACATCAAATACATTATCATCCAAGTACGCTGGTTTCCTGTGCTCTCTGCTGGGATAGCGTGTACCAGGATTGGCTTATGAATTGTCTTGGTTTCCTACTCCAGTTTAATTTCCATGTACCTGTACTGGCTGTTCATCAGTAATGTCAGAACTACCAATAATTCTGCAAATCTGCCGAGTGTTACCCTACTCAGGTCATAATCATTGTTTTTGTCAGTCTATACCTGGTGCTTTGCTCTGTTCTACTCTTCTCAATAAATGTCACTAGTCTGTGGTTTAGGATCCTGCCAGCATCTGGACAGTAGACTATGTAAGCTGGCTATATTTGTCATAGCCAACAAAGATACCTTTCTCATTACTAATGTCTAACTTATTTTTGTATTGTTTGTATGCAAAGCACACTGGCCCAAACTTTTGCATCCCAGAAACAGTAGGCTTTTTCACAGTCAACAGAAAGTATGGTGTCTGTTTGGTGCAATTTGTGGAAGAAAATTTTAAATATGGACACCCCCCCCACTGGAATGCACCGATTTAAGAAATAAAACACAGCCAGGAGAAAGCGTCAATCATTATTCTTTATCTAAATCTCGCAAGAGGCAAAAGAATGTCATATCAGTATTTTTGCAAAGAAAAAAGTGTCCTTTGTGCTATATTTATACAATTCATTGATTAGGTCACTACTCAAAAAAAGGAATTCATTACATAATTAGAAAACTTCTAACATGATTGGTCACACCCTGTTGCTAACAGGACATGGCAAATGTTAATACCTTAAATGACCACAAGTTGATTGATAGTCCTGTTAGCTTAGAATGTAGGTATGAGGGGCCAATTATTGGTTTACATGTGAATACTATTGGTTTATGAATATTTACTATCGGTTTGCGCGCATACTTAATTGGTTTGCGTGTGTACAATACTGCTTTCATTCATATGAACTACATTGGTTTGTGTCCGTATATTACCGGTTTGTGCGTGAACTATATCCGTTTGTATATGCATACTATTGGTTTGCATATGAACTATATTGATTTGCATGTGTATGTCACTGGTTCCAGAACATTTGTTATTGGTTTGTGAGTGAACTGCATCGGTTTACACTCACGTATTATCGGTTTGCGTATGCACAATATTGGCTTGCGTTCTGTGCCGGTCTTACAATGGATTTGTGTATGCACTATATTGGTTTCATGCATGTCTTATACTGGTTTTATATGGGTAACCTGTCGATTTTGCGGTTGTACTCTATTGGATGTATGTGTGTACTATGTCGGTTCCTCGTATGAAGCATACTGTTTATTTGTGTGCACCCTGTCTTAAGTCTGTGTATGAACTATCGGTTCTGCGTGCTTGGTTGTTCGCGTGATCTTCGGCAGCAATGGAAGGGGCAAGAAACAGGAACTCAAGGGCTGGTAGAGTCATGGACCGATAAGAGATGCGGACAGGAGACAGATCTGCATTAAAACAGTGCAGTATTTTCTTTATCACACAATACGTTTGCAAGAGGACTTTTGGTAATTATTACTATTTAACAGAATCTACTCTGGACTAGGCGGCACGGTGGCGCAGTGGGTAGCGCTGTTGCCTCGCAGTTGGGAGATCTGGGGACCTGGGTTCGATTCCCGGGTCATCCCTGCGTGGAGTTTGCATGTTCTCCCCGTGTCTGTGTGGGTTTCCTCCGGGCGCTCCGGTTTCCTCCCACAGTCCAAAGACATGCAGGTTAGGTGGATTGGCGATTCTAAATTGGCCCTAGTGTGTGCTTGGTTTGTGTGTGTCCTGCGGTGGGTTGGCACCCTGCCCTGGATTGTTTCCTGCCTTGTGCCCTGTGTTGGCTGGGATTGGCTCCAGCAGACCCCCGTGACCCTGTGTTCGGATTCAGCGGGTTGGAAAATGGATGGATGGATGGATACTCTGGACTATATAATGAACACAAGGCTGAAGTTAGGTATGTATCTGGCCATCTTCTTAATCGCTTCCAGGATCATGTTAACGCACCCAGCCATAATACTTTTTCACACAACTTTTGAAACCAGTTATTTATTCTGAAGGCAAAATATTCTACATTTATGACTGACACCTTTATCCAACATACAACATTTAGTTACTACTAGTTACATTTCTTTTGCCCAGTGCCCCCTGCGCCGCACAGACAGGTGAAGTGACTTGCTCATGGTCACACAGTGTCAATATCAGGACTTGAACCCACAAACTCAGAGTTTAAAAGTGCAAAGTCTTAACCACCATGCCACAATGCTTGCACATCTACAACGTGTATATTAATTGGCATAACATAAACTTATCCAGGACAGATTCCTTTGTTAAAGCTGAGTTTAACATTTTCAACCGTTCAAGTTCAAAATCTGGAATATTCATTTTTTCAAATAATGGATCAATTTTCAGATTAATGTACACACTGTAGGATATTTTGCATTGCTGTTAATATTTAAGAAAAAGCTGGTTTGTGAATAAGTAGCTGACTATAAGCATATACGTACCTAGGAGTGAATAAAAAGCCAGCTGAATCCGCACCTAACTTCAGTCCCGTGATCATTTCAGATGTTAAAAATAATTACCACCAAGCCCTTTCACAAACATGCAGTGACATGCAAAAGTTTTCAATCCCCTTGAAAGTTGTCATACTTTTCTGCAAGACAAAAGATTTGTACAAATATTTATTTATTCAGTATTTTTTCTTATGCTGTAACAAAGCATTTCCAAAGTCAAAATAAACCATTTTATGTAGACATTTAATTCAAGAAGAAAATCTCAAAAGTTAGTGTTTACATAAGTATTAAAACCTCTGTACTTTGGAAGCTCCAGGTTTACGCCAATGACAAATTAATTACAAAGGTGACAGTCATAATTAAACATAATGAGGTGCTACTTGTGAGTTCTTTCTTTCTCTCAGAAAGCCTCCTTTGTAACACCATAATCTTTGTTGGACAGTCACTGAAAAGAGGAAGAGAAAGGAGCATTCTGCTGATGTGAGAAGCAAAGTTACTGAAATGCGCAAGGTAGCAGGAAATGACTATAAAAAAATCAAAGAGTTTGAATCTCCCATTTTGCACTACTGGATCCCTCATCAGAAAGTGGAAGGTTCATCACAGCCTCCAGACTCAATTTGGAACAGGCCGTCCCTCAAAACCAAACATCAGAGTTGCAAACCAGTGGTATGCACATATAAACGGATATAGTTCATGCACAAACCAATAATATACAGACACGAACCAATAAAGTTCATATGAATGAAAGCGGTATTGTACGCACGCAAACCAATTAAGTAGGCAAGCAATCCGATAGTAAATATTTTTAAACCAATAGTGTTCACATGTAAACCAATAGATTACGCACAGAAATGTTTGATTTATGGCCTGTTTGGCCCCTCATATGTATGTGACTTTTTGAATGAATTATTTTCATTTTTATTTCAGGAGTCGCATGATTTTCTGCAAGGAGGGTTATCCTGTTTTTCCACAGAAAACAATGGGCTAATTAATAATATGGTCCAGCTGGGTACAAAAACAGGGTATTTAGTACTAAGTGAAAGATGTACAAAATAACTATGCCATAAAATATAATATTTTCTCTTAAGGAGCTATATAAAATAACAAAAAAATGCATTTATCATAGTGAATAATAAAATAACAGCATCAGCTTTTAAGCATAAGCTCAGAAGGATATGAGACTCAGACACATGCTAGGTGCAGATTGGACCAGGATTCAAATTAAACAGCACCTGTTCCTGATTACCGCTGCTGTTTGTACCACTTACACCCATATTTCTTTGGGGAGGTTACTCTGAATGACCATGCACCTGGCCCTGTCAAATAGTGTTCTCCACTGTCGTTCAGCAGTACAATTCTGGAAGGGTGAGTATATTGCATATATCTCATACCTGATACCATCTTTGGTCAGCAGTGATTTAAAGCCTTCACACATAAATTCTGAACCATTATCTGAACGCACACATTTGATTTTCCCATAAGGGGCACTGTTGGCAATAATATTCTCCAAAGCTACCGCGGTGTCAATTTTATAAAAAATAGATAAATATTACACTGGAGAAATCATCAGTGAATACCATGACATATTTATATCCCCCCTTTGATACTGGATCAATTGGACCTGCTAAATCTGTGCGAACTAATTCAAGTACTTCTGTGGCTCTTTTGTCAGGGCATTTATCTCTACTCTGGGTAAATTTTCCCTGAATGCACACTTCACAGGGAAGACTGGACTTATCAACTTTACCCCTGATGTTTAACCCATCAACAACGTGTTGTAGCTTCAATATGTCATCATAATTAGAATGGCCAAGAATTTCATGCCATGTCTGAACATCCTGACAGCTCTTAGAATTGTAATCATTTTCATCACATACCGTGTTTAAGAAGTACAGTGGGTTATACTATTTGATGTCAAATGAATTACCGTCTTTGAGCTGAACTATATCTCTGTTTTGCTGGGAGATCATGCTGGTTCCGCTGGCCATCGCTGCTTTCATTGAGAAAATGTCCTGTGGGTACAAGGGAATGTATAGCACATCTCTAACTGTCGCTGTGCACTGTCGTCCTTTGCTGTCAATCAGCTCCACCTCCGCACTTCCTCTCCATTGCATGACTCCTCTGGTTCTGGTTCCATCAGCAAACTCCATGGTGTGCCTATCTGGCTGGAACTTGTCGTCAAATGTCTTATACCTTTTGATGTCTGTAATGATGTATGATGGTTGCTCGCAATTTTTAGTGCAGTAATGGCATTTTTAGCACGTATTACATAATCAGTCATGCTTTCTCAATACCTCTTCTGCAATGAGGTCAACTCAGTGTTCAAACTAGTTATTTGTGGCTTGCTCTTACCAGCGTAATTGTCTCTTAATATTTTTAATGTTTTTCTGCCGTCCCCTGCAACTTCTCGCATAACAAGGGAGAGGCTCTTATTGTCCAGAAACTGTATTAATTCAACATAGGCCTCACCATTTCTTTCAACGTCTTCTTCTGTCTTCATCTCTGCTTGGCTCTTGCAGGATCATCTCTTTCAGCCCCTGTAACCATAGATGGCCTAAAAATTTTGTTTCCCACAGTTCAAAGTTCTTCTCATCTCTGTCGATCACTAACCTACTCCATCAGTTACCCTGTTCTCTCTTCTTGATTCCAGCAGCCTGTGTGTCAGCAGTACCCACCATGCCATTTACTCGAAATTAATTGCTAATTAACTCACACATGTTCTGGGCCCATAACCTGTTGACACATAGATTAAATGTCTGTGCAATGGCAAGAACTTTTTTAACAATGTATTCTTGGGAATAAGGTGAAAATAAACACTGGATATATGCAGGGTAATATACTGATAGAGGAAATATAACTCAACACTCTCTGAAACTTCTCAACCAGGGAACGCACTGGTCTTTTAATCTCCTTTAATTATAAAGAAACACAGTTTACATGCACATATTCACCACCGTGCATCAAAATTAGGGAACATATCTTGCAATTCAGAGCATTTTACATTCATATGCTAACAACTGTGTTCAAGTACTTTACCAAAACTGTTTGTTTGCTATAGTTAATGAATACGTTATACAATTAGTAATTGTGTTGCACTGTTACTCACATTGTATGTTAAGGCCTGGTCTTTTTGTGTACAAAATATGAAGATTTTAGAAGCATTTTCAATTATGTAAATAAAAAAGCACAAAATTTGCATATACTCACTGTGACAAAATTGTATTATTTATTAATTAATACAATGAGCTGTGTAGCTGGCAATTCTGTAACACCTAGTACTCCTGGAAATTGTCCTGACTTGCAAGGAGAGAGCTCTCAGATTTCTCAAGCACCATATGTCAACAGTTACTGACTGTAGCCAAACTTGCAAAATGAAACCTGCTAGGCAGAGATACTTTGCATTTTTAATTCTTTTTCTGCTGTTGTGCCCTGTGCATCTGTCTGAGGTACTATTGTACACAACAAGCCAAAAGCACTCATCTTTCTATCTTGTCTATGCATACAAAGCAAAGGGCAGGGGCACAGCAAAACTTTTGAATTTACTGTATGGGCACCTGGAAGGACCAAAATTCATGCAAGATTGCTGTTCATAGATTTTTCGTCAGCTTTTAATACAATCCAGCCCTGCATTGTAGTTCACAAATTCATTTATAAATTCTGTTTGGACCCTAAGTTGAAGGGGTGGATTCTGAACTTAACTAATAGAACACAAAGAGTGAGTGTTATAAGCTGTTTCTCTGACAGTCATAGCTTATCTGTGAGATAACCTCAAGGATGCTGTCTGTCTCCTCTTCTGTTTATCTTATCCACAAATAACTGCTGGAGTTCACACAAGGACAGATATATCCTAAATCTGCAGATGACTCTGTCATTGCAAGTCATCAACAAGATAAGTAGGACAGCCTTGGACCTGTTGTTGATGAGTTTCTTAGATGGTGTGATCGTTCCTTTTTACAGATAAATATTTCTAAGACATTTTTTTTTAATCTGTTGTTACATTTGCTTTTATATGTTGGTGTGGCAGCTTCAGCATTAAGAATATAAACTACTCTAACACTGGCAAAATTAGCAGTACAATTATTGGTTTGCAGCAGACTTGTGTCACTAAGCTGTATTACACTGTTTAGAAACAAGGCCAACTCTGTTTTGTCAGACAGTAGCCATGCTCTTTTCTCTAAATTTCAGATTTTGCCATCACGCTACAGATTTAGGTTCCCAGGGGTAAACAGTAAACATATTTAAGAACTCTTTCATTCCTAGAGTTATAAGCATTTTGAATTCTGTTACTTGCAGACATGCTGCTGAATTCAAAATTATTATTTTGTGCAGCACTACATTCAGGCCAGGAATGTGGTGGAAGGTGGAAGCCCATTGCAGATGCCCTCACATTAGTCTGAAGAAAAGATTTTGAAGGAAAAACTGTAGAATTGGGAGAACGTGTGAATTCTACCCAGATAGTGGCTGGGTCAGGATTCAAAACCCAGTCACCAGGAGTTGCTATACAACAGCCCTAACTACTGCAGTACTGTGCCACCGACAATTTCACCTGATGGTAAATTAAATAAGTGAATGTACTTTATGAAAAGAAAAATCATAGACTGAATGTGACAATTACATTTTTTAAATGCACCTGGCAGATAGGGTTTTATCTTTAGCATTATTGTAAAGCTGAGGGAACTGAATATACAAACATAAGGACAGAAGTGCCCATAAATGCAGTCCTCATAAAACAATACTGTATTCGCAGAAAATTATTTGCAAAAGTTTTAAAATACTGAAAAGATCATGGGAACTTAAAATTATATTTAGGGTAAACAACATGAATAGGTATTTGAATTCAGAGCTTTTCTTCCTTCCACCACCACTTTCTTGCAAGAGTCAATCCCCCACGCTATCTGTACTGCATCATCAACTCCCTGTACATATTTTACTCTTTCCACTTCAACTGGTATAGCCAGTGGTGACGCCACCTCTGATCAAAAGTATGGCCTGTCAATAACTAATATCCTAGTGAGGAGAAAACTGAGGTGGCTACACAAAGGAAAAACTGTGTACTTAAGGCCTGTGCTGACCAATGTTGGGGTATTATCTGTTACATGTTGTGATGAGCGGCCACGGCTATTACTTGGCCAGGACATCAGCTGGAAGGAAGGACTGGGGGAGAGAGCATCTACAAGACACTACCTCCTCACTCCATTCAGGGAGACAGAGTCGGGAAGAAGAGGGACGAAGTTGCCAGGAGGAGGAGTAGAGGTAGATGACAAAAAAGTGAAGAAGAAGGACTGTGTACTAGTGCTTATTTGTGCTGCTGTGGTATCCTCTGTTACCTGTTCAGTCTGTCACCTAAGGCCCCAAAAACTACCACTGCCATGGAATACACCCTGTATTGTTCTATTTCCAAATAAGGCAGGCATGTCTTCTTGTATTAAATTCAGACCAGTGGTTGTCATACCCCAAATCAGGAAGAAACTTGAGAGGTTGGTCCTGAACTATATGAGTCCTCTTGTGAAACACTACTTGTCAAAGACTGGAGTTGAACATTCAATTACCTATCTGCTTCACAAGGCTTAACACCCATATTTAACTTTTCAGGTACTTTCACTACCATGTAGCCCTCACTGTCAAGGGTCAACTCAGGGATATTCAGGGGAATGACCCTAGGGTGTTAGAGAAAATGGGCGAAGTGCCAGGAAGACCACAGTTTTTGAGGCTTAAGTACTGTGTCTCTGAAGCAGATGTAAGCAAATACAATTACAATTTATTTTTGTATATCCCAAAATCACACAAGGAGTACTGCAACGGCTTTAATAGGCCCTGTCTTTTGATAGCCCCCCAGCCTTGACTCTCTAAGAAGACAAGGAAAAACTCTAAAAACACCTTTGTAGGGAAATAATGGAAGAAACCTTGGGAAAGGCAGTTCAAAGAGAGACCCCTTTCCAGATAGGTTGGGCATGCAGTGGGTGTCAAAAAGAAGGTTGTCAATACAATACAATACACAGAACAGAACAAAAGTAATCCTCAATACAGTATAAAAATATATATATTACAAGTATAGAGCAGAATTCCACAGTAGATGATATTACATAATACAATTTGGATTTCTTCAGAGTCCTGGAGACCTCAGTCAAACTGCCTCTCTCTATTGGCCTTTCCACAGCTGAGTCAGCAAACGGAATGGTCCAAGCTGCTTTCCTCTTCATCCGGTATGCCACAGACTTTAAATATAAATCTACACCATACATAATATTTTCAATGATCCTATCACAGTTAACTGACATTTCTCTCAATCCAGCTGTCTTCAGTGTGGTAATAGCACCTAATACACATTTAAATGTTAATTGACTTAGTGCATAGCTATTTTGTCTATAAAAAGGGTGTGATGTGTGCTATATGACCCTGAAATTGTATATTAATATATCTATCTATCTAATAGAATGTTTATAAAATCAGATTCATTTTGTGATGGTGCCTTTATGACAACATGTGTGTAGTCTTTTGCACTTATTACATTAGGAGAATCAGCAATTACTGCAGATTGCCTTTTGATCCTGGCCTGTTTGCTGTGGCCCTAAGGAAATTGGAGGCATCTGGGTAGCATCCTAATTATACCATATCATACAGATGACATGACATGGTTCAGGAATGACTGCTAGATTTCTGACTGGTCAGCCAGTTTACACTAAAACGTACCCATTTCCAAATACCCTACAGTTGTTAAAACCTGTATCAGAACAGGAATTATGTGATTTCTATGTGATTGTCTCTATAATGTAGGCTCCAATTCAGTACACAACTCCAAGAAGACAAATTCAGTAAGTCTAAATCAGCTTATAAGCCAGTCACCATTATGAGCCAAAAAATCATTGCAATACCTGGAAACTCCTAGTGTAGCTTGCCATTGGCGAAATCCTCCAAAAGAGATAACAGTGCCATTGCCAGTTATGTTATACAGCACAAAGCACATCTTGCATAATCTTTCTTTCTAGTGATAGTGGTTAAACCCTCAGAGCCTGGCTCCTCACACCACTCAGGTACCCACAAACACCACAAGAGAGGAGATATAATAAAAGGCACTTCCATAGACGGAAGGTTCATTAAATGTAAGATGGCAGAATTTGGACTTGTGGAGTGGCACACTGCTCTACAGCCTCAGTAAGGTTTACTATATTGTGATGGCTTGTGCAGTACTACACCGAAGAGCGCACAAACATGGACTGCATCTACCACCTGAGATAGGCCAATATGAGTGCATTGATGACCCAGACTCTGTTCCTCAAAATGTCAATGCAATGGCAATTCAAATACAGTATGCCATTTGTACAGAGATATGTATGTAGTGCGTCAATGACATTTACTTGGCAATTTCATTTAGTTTTTTATATTCAGTAAGAATGGTTTTAATTCTGTGCTTACAATCTATACCAATTTACACTGTGTTTTCTTTCTCTGTGGATGAGGTGAAAGATGGTGAGCTGCTCTCTTTGGGGTAAGAACCCACCCACTATAATTATTACTATACTAAAAGCTCACAAACTTTCTTTGGCCTGGAAGTTACTCTCCATAGTGTCTTTGAGCAAGACTCCATGAACGAGCTGTAAGATCCACTCTGCCAAGCCAACCTCTGTGGCAGAAACTGACTGAACCTGGTCCTAAAAGACTGAGAAGCAGACGTTACTTCAAGAAGGAAATTTCAGCACCTACCTTGTTCCAGAAAGAGTAATACATTTCCGTATGAAGCTACAGCGAGCTGGCAAAGACAGTATCACACCATACCATACCACGGACAAAGGATCATGTAGCAAAGACAAAGAGTGACCTCCAACACAAAAAGAGTAATTCACTTGAACTCAGAGCAACAACTCCTCATAACATCAGACACCATGCTTAAAGACAGTATTGCAAAACTGTATATCTGTGTAGGATAAATTAGAACTCTAAATAGCCAGTAAACAGGTAGCTTCTTTTGTGTTATATGTTTGTCTCTCAAGTCTGTCTTGCGTCCTGCCTATAAATGTCAATTTATATACAGTTATCATATTTCTATAATCCTTGTGTTTATCAATAAATTGTATTATTTTGTTTCTTAAAACAAGTGTGCTCCAGTTATATTAATGTAAGACTAGTGGATGGATACCCCCCCAACAAATAAACTTAAGGAAAATAGAATGGAAGCCAAATTATTTGATTGATTACTAACATTGCCAAAGGCAAAACTGATAATTACTTGATTGATTAAGATCAATCAGTCATTTCTTTTTCTCATATCATGCACATTTTCTTACATTTATTTATGTGGACAGAAACAATTGAAGCAAAATCAATTGAAGAGGGCAAATAAAATTTGTTTGTGTTATACAAATATTAACAGTAAGATGGTATAAAATATGCACTTAGAAAACAGAACTCTGTATTATTTATTTGGGGATAGCTCCTCTTCCTTTTATGAAGGATTTGGACATAAATCGAAATTAATGTTTATTACATGTTCAAGGGCAGATGTACCTTGAAAACAAAAAATAAATAATAACTCACCTTAATAAATAAAATGAATGTTAAAAATTGAAATATTGAAAAAATGCCCATTTTGGACCTGAATTTAGTGCTGAAACGGACCGCAATAAATTTGACTTTAAGAGTAAGCTGATTAGTTCAAAACTTTTTCAAATTTATAAAATTGTTGTCTACAAAACACAAATGCTAAATGCTTGATCTGTTTTATGCAGATTTGTAAAAAGGTAGAGTAAAAAATCTGCTTGTTTTAATTCTGTTGCCTTGTTCTCAACATTCATTCTTGTACCATTATTTAACATTATTTAAAATGAAATCACTCTCACCATTGTAACACAGGAAAGGATTCTGTGCATTGCAGTTCTGAGTCATTCCAAGAGCCATCTGACTGGAGCACAGCACAGGAAAAGTTACACTTCCAGTTTGTGTAGGTGACTAAGTCTGAATTGGACCAGTTCCAGTTATCATATTCATGCCGAAGAACAATCCAAGAGTTGGGACAGCAGTTACTCAACTTCTTATTCATGGTTTTATTCTCAACAGTACCTGAGCACTTCACTTTGCAGTAGTTCAGAGCGTTACTCCATGTTAGCTGTTGTGACACATACTTTTATGATGAGGGTCCACATGAGCCTAAGAAACATTTTGCACAAATTTACATATTCACTGTTTGATTAAATATTAAATTTACTTCTGAGTGAGAAATATCTTTTCTAACACAAGAAATAAATGATATCCTTACTGTTGCAGAAAAATGACTTTTGTAAATTACAGTCAGCATCACTCCATCCATTTCCTCCATTTTCTTGATAGTTAACCTCCACACATTTTTCATTATGATTATAATTATTTGGATTGCCAACACTTCAGTTTCGAACTGTTGAATTCCCTCCATCAGACCATTTCCAAGGGTTATTGAACAGGCCAATCCAGAAGGGAGTACCCTGTGATTTGCTCTTTATCACCTCATTTTTGCTTTCATTTCTTATAGTGACCAGGTCTGTGTAGTTCACTCTGCAGTAATTCTGAGCTCTGCTCCATGTCATACTCTTATTTATCCAGAAATACCTCTCACTGATGTTGTTTGCTTCTGTAAATACAGATTGTAACTGTATTTATGACAAAACAACTAAAAGGCACGAAAGCACAATATTATGGATTAATATTGTCTCTGTTAAATGTGCTATTGTAATGCATTACAAGATTAAGAAAAAGTTTGAGATATCTTTGAAGATTTTTTTTAATCAAAATTAAGTTTGTCCATTACAGCATGTAGCAACACGCTTTTGATATTTCCTGATTTATTTTATCTCAGCTTTGTTTATGTTTGGTGACCATAAGTATAGACAATTGGCTAAACAAGTTTGCTGTCATCACCTACTGTATATACTTCCTTCTACAGCTCCTATAAATGCATTATTCATAGTTATGATCAATTTTGTCCACTGTTCTACATTTTTCTTTGTGCAATTTTATACTTAAGCAATGGAAAAGGCCTAGACAAATAAAATCCATCCATCCATTTTCCAACCCGCTGAATCCGAACACAGGGTCACGGGGGCCTGCTGGAGCCAATCCCAGCCAACACAGGGCACAAGGCAGGGAACCAATCCCAGGCAGGGTGCCAACCCACCGCAGGACACACACAAACACACCCACACCCCAAGCACACACTAGGGCCAATGTAGAATCGCCAATCCACCTAACCTGCATGTCTTTGGACTGTGGGAGGAAACCGGAGCACCCGGAGGAAACCCACGCAGACACGGGGAGAACATGCAAACTCCACGCAGGGTGGACGCGGGAAGCGAACCCGGGTCTCCTAACTGCGAGGCAGCAGCGCTACCACTGCGCCACCGTGCCGCCCAACAAATAAAATGTATTATTATTATTACTGTATACAACTAATATGATATAATCAGAGTCAGTGAGTCACAGGAAGCATTATGACATCAAATTCCTCACATCCAAGAAAAACCCGGGCTCCTGCAGAAGGCCATTAGCTCTGCATGGTGGCAGCTTGTTTGTGCCTTTGTGACAACATAACAAAAATATCTCTAAAATGACTTTTAATGACCTATTGTGCTTTTTTCTAAGTTTTAGGTGTACATAGGTACACAGGTAAACATAGCACATAGAGCATATTGTATTACCTCTAAAAGTGATATTGAAGCAGTATGACACAATTACTCACTTACTCACAGACTGAATAATATTTTATTAAAAAATAATTTATTTAGATAATATTGTATTGCTTAATGCTTTTTTGAACAGGTCACAATGTCTTGTAACACTATTATGAAACCAGACATAACATTAACTATAACTCCCTGAATGAAAGTTTATGTGAAACTTTATTGATGTTTGTCTGCTTTCTAAGTACATTTTGTCTTTCAACTGTCTTCAAACAGATGAGGCGCCCCATTCTTATGCAAAACAATGTTTGTCTCCTGCACTAATCAGCAATTCACATCTGATTTACTGGCATATCTGCCACTTCAAGATTGTGAGACGGAAAAGCAGGTGGACATAAAGATATCTAATGCACTACGCTAAAGACAATTTTAAATATTATTAATATGAAAAATTATCAATGTATTAATAAAACTTCTCATTCTTATCCTTTTTTCTGCATTTATATATTGCTGATGGAACATTAGGACTCAGGAGAGGACTTGTACAAAGCGGATTAGAGTTTAAATATGGCCCAAGGCAACCATCTAACAAAGTTATGGGCTCTCATAGCACAGCGCCTGGTGTTGAAACTCTGTACATGCAGGATAATAGTTGCTGACAAGGTATACATATGCATAAAAATTATTACACTGCAATTATTTTTATCATATTTCTTTGGTGGGAATGTTTTAAGTTATGTATGACAATGCTGTTATCTGTGAACATTTTAAAGAGATATCCACACAGTAAAAAATTATTACATAAGTACTATAATTATATATTATACTAGCAAAATACCCGCGCTTCGCAGCGGAGAAGTAGTGTGTTAAAGAGGTTATGTAAACATATATATACATAAACATATATACTTATATACATATCTACATATACACATATCTACATATATATATCTATACTAATAAAAGGCAAAGCCCTCACTGACTCACTGACTGACTGACTGACTCATCACTAATTCTCCAACTTCCCGTGTAGGTAGAAGTCTGAAATTTGGCAGGCTCATTCCTTACAGCTTACTTACAAAAGTTAGGCAGGTTTTATTTCGAAATTCTACGCGTAATGGTCATAACTGGAACCTGTTTGACTGACTCACTCATCACTAATTCTCCAACTTCCCGTGTAGGTAGAAGTCTGAAATTTGGCAGGCTCATTCTTTACAGCTTACTTACAAAAGTTAGGCAGGTTTTATTTCGAAATTCTACGCGTAATAGTCATAATTGGAACCTGTTTGACTGACTCACTCATCACTAATTCTCCAACTTCCAGTGTAGGTAGAAGTCTGAAATTTGGCAGGCTCATTCCTTACAGCTTACTTACAAAAGTTAGGCAGGTTTTATTTCGAAATTCTACGCGTAATGGTCATAACTGGAACCTGTTTGACTGACTCACTCATCACAAATTCTCCAAATTCCCGTGTAGGTAGAAGGCTGAAATTTGACAGGCTCATTCCTTACAGCTTACTTACAAAAGTTAGGCAGGTTTCATTTCGAAATTCTACGTGTAATGGTCATAACTGGAACCTATTTTTTGTCCATATACTCTAATGGAGGAGGCGGGAACGAAGGTAAATGACGTTAATTGTTGACTGTCTTTTAATACTGTGTACTTGTTGAGTGTCTTTTAATACTGTGTAAGCATACATATTAACACATGTGCAATTAAACGTGTGCATTTACGGGGTGATTTCTCAGGCTTAAAAGCTCGCCTTTTATTAAAAAGGTAAATGCAAACTCTTTTCATTCTGAAGGGCACAAACCACGTTAGATTTCAGCCGTTAAACGCGCAAAAATGTCAGTACACCAGATAAATAAGCGCAACATATTATCAGTTGTATTGTATGCTTAC
>NW_026261615.1:0-2500 GCF_900747795.2 Erpetoichthys calabaricus | reverse complement strand
TTAATAAAAGGCGAGCTTTTAAGCCTGAGAAATCACCCCGTAAATGCACACGTTTAATTGCACATGTGTTAATATGTATGCTTACACAGTATTAAAAGACACTCAACAAGTACACAGTATTAAAAGACAGTCAACAATTAACGTCATTTACCTTCGTTCCCGCCTCCTCCATTAGAGTATATGGACAAAAAATAGGTTCCAGTTATGACCATTACATGTAGAATTTCAAAATGAAACCTGCCTAACTTTTGTAAGTAAGCTGTAAGGAATGAGCCTGTCAAATTTCAGCCTTCTACCTACACGGGAAGTTGGAGAATTTGTGATGAGTGAGTCAGTCAAACAGGTTCCAGTTATGACCATTACGCGTAGAATTTCGAAATAAAACCTGCCTAACTTTTGTAAGTAAGCTGTAAGGAATGAGCCTGCCAAATTTCAGACTGCTACCTACACGGGAAGTTGGAGAATTAGTGATGAGTGAGTCAGTCAAACAGGTTCCAGTTATGACCATTACGCGTAGAATTTCGAAATAAACCCTGCCTAACTTTTGTAAGTAAGCTGTAAGGAATGAGCCTGCCAAATTTCAGACTTCTACCTACACGGGAAGTTGGAGAATTAGTGATGAGTGAGTCAGTCAAACAGGTTCCAGTTATGACCATTACGCGTAGAATTTCAAAATAAAATCTGCCTAACTTTTGTAAGTGAGCTGTAAAGAATGAGCCTGCCAAATTTCAGACTTCTACCTACACGGGAAGTTGGAGAATTAGTGATGAGTGAGTCAGTCAAACAGGTTCCAGTTATGACCATTACGCGTAGAATTCCGAAATAAAACCTGCCTAACTTTTGTAAGTAAGCTGTAAAGAATGAGCCTGCCAAATTTCAGACTTCTACCTACACCGGAAGTTGGAGAATTAGTGATGAGTCAGTCAGTCAGTCAGTCAGTCAGTGAGTCAGTGAGGGCTTTGCCTTTTATTAGTATAGATAGCAAAATACCCACGCTTCGCAGCGGAGAAGTAGTGTGTTAAAGAGGTTATGAAAAAGAAAAGGAAACATTTTAAAAATGACGTAACATGATTGTCAATGTAATTGTGTTGTCATTGTTATGAGTGTTGCTGTCTTTTATATATATAATATACACACACATATAAACATATATATACATATACATATATACATATATCTACATATATATACATATACACATCCACATACACACACACACACACACACACACACACACACACACACACACACACACACATATATATATATATACATACATATACACACACACATATATATATACACATACAGATATATATATGTATATATAGCAAAATACCTGCGCTTCGCAGCGGAGAAGTAGTGTGTTAAAGAGGTTATGAAAAAAAAAAAGGAAACATTTTAAAAATAACGTAACATGATTGTCAATGTAATTGTGTTGTCATTGTTATGAGTGTTGCTGTCTTTTATATATATAATATACACACACACATAAACATATATATACATATACATATATAAATATACATATATATATATACATATCTACATATATATATATATATATACTGTATATATATATATATATATATATTGTATATATATATATATATACTGTATATATATATATATATATATATATACTGTATATATACATATCTACTTATTGGCTCCTGTATTTAGGATATGGCAGATTGGATAATGGACGGATGGACATTTGTATGCATAGCCCCATTTGCCCGTTTTCGTTTTTTTTCTTTTTTCAGTAATATTTCAGTAAACCCGGAGCTTGTCAGTTCAAATCGTGGTACTGACACCACTGTGTGACCCTGAGGAAGTCACTTCACCTGCCTGTGCTGCAAAAAACAAAAGTAATGTAACAAATTGTACCTCAGATGTTGTAAGTTGGTGGAATAAAGGCATAAGTAAAATAGATAAATATGTATTATACACATAGGAACTATTCATTTATTTTCAGTTAAGTCATCTGCAGCAAACCTTTATAAATGAGGGTTTCTCCTTTTTAGATAGTGCAAACTGTTTCTTCTTCATTGACGTTTTCTCTCGGAGAGCTTTTTTCATTTCATTGAAAATGAAAGCAGCAGCTGCCAAAATATGTAGCTTTCTTATTAATTTTTCAACATTGTGTAAAATAAATGTATAAAGTAACATAAAAGGTTTAAATACTGGTTATTCCTTTACACTAAAATATTACTACAGAGATACAAAAAAAGTAAAATGGATATGTAGCTGCTGAAATATATAAGGTGTCATCAGGCACGGGTAAGACGCGTGTCAAAAGAATTCTCAGAGTCCAAAAGTTCGTTTTTGAAGTATTTAGTGAAAGATAAAAGCAAATAGTCCACATAAGAATAAAAGAAAAATAGTTAAACACGTAAAGTAAAAGACAAAAAAAAGAAAAAAGATATCTTCTTTAAACTTAGCCTTTCTTGAAAGACTTTAGTTATTTCTATACCTAAAGATTCTTAGCTTCTTCTTC